>NW_028277241.1:300000-600000 GCF_059751315.1 Micrasema longulum
AATAAATAAATAAATCTAGCAGTTTTGGAATATTTTCCATATTTACTTAAGCTAGGGTTTCCTAGGGCAGCGGTGTCCGTACCTTAACGGCCGTAGTGAACGGCGATGCGGTGGACAGCCGTCGTAACGGTGACTAGAGAGTAGTTTTCTAGGAAAACGGTGTTGATAAATGTTATTTATTTTATTTTATTTATTGATTTACACGCCCAATGGGCTTTTACATATTTTAGAAATTACATTTAAGTGCAGCAGTGAAACATAAGTATGTAAATTTGGTAAAAATAAAAGATAACATAAGAAAAGCTAAAAGATACAATAATAAGTAAAAATCAGGAAATGTACCAACATAGGTATATGGTACATAGAAAAATATTTAAAAAATTTACATATGAAAACATACACGCATACATATACATACATATAAGTTTATACATTATTAAAGAGATACATGAGAAAAAGAAATAGTAAAAAAAGAAAAATATTAAGAAATTTTGCATAAATTAATTTATAACCTTTTGAATACTTAACCTATATTTATATAAAGACAGACAAAATATATCAACTTCACCATACTCGTTACCTAGCCGGTGTAGTCTAGGTATTGGTGAATTGTAATAATAATTGTGACTGCCAGGAGATTCAAAAAATAACGTTAGCTGCCGAGTATTTCGAAGAGGTACTTTCAAGCTGATAACACTAGTTAATTCCGGGACGTCCAATACGCCATTCGCTATTTTATATAAATTTAATAAGTCATTTATAATTCTTCTTTTACATAGAGTTGACATATTTAGTGTACATAATAAATTATCATAATCAATATTTTCAGCGGGTATATTAAGTTTGTAATTGATGAATCTAAGGAATTTACGTTGTACTCTTTCTAACTTTAAAATATGAACATTGTAATAAGGTGACCAAATTGTTGAATTGAATTCTAAATTACTTCTAACCAAGGCAGTAAATAGCACTTTGAGGGTAGTGATGGAATTAAAATCCTTTACGGTTCGCTGCAAATATCCAAGACATTTCATTGCCTTATTAGTGATGGTATCAATGTGAGGAATAAATGTCAATTTTTCGTCAAAAACTATCCCCAAATCCTTTATTTGTGTAACTCTTCCCAGATTGATATTATTAATGTTGTAATCGAATATTATGGGTTTTTTACTTCTTGTAAATGATATTACACAACACTTGTCGACATTTAAATAAAGTTCATTTTTCTGGCACCAGTTGTACAGCCTTACCAAATTAGACTGAAGAACTCCACAATCGGTATCAGAGGTAACAGTTTTTGAAATTTTAAGATCGTCGGCAAAGAGAAGAATGTCTACTTTCTCAAATATCGACACAATGTCATTAACAAACAAAGAAAACAGTACTGGTCCCAGGTGGGAGCCTTGGGGTACCCCACTAGATGCCTCAAACTGATACGAGTTATAACCGAATACTTTTACTAAGATTTTCCTTGATGACAGGTAGCTTTTAAACCATTCCAAGATATTACCAGTAATTCCCAATGAACTAAGTTTGTGTATTAAAATTGTATGAGAAACCTTGTCGAACGCTTTACTAAAGTCAGTATAAATTGTATCAGTCTGATGACGTCTCTCCATTGATGTGATCAACCGATTCTGATGCAACATAAGGTTTGTAAGAGTTGATCTACCAGTTATGAAACCATGTTGTAACGGAGTGATAACTTTACTAATTTCATTGGTGAACTTAGTTAGCAAAACAGATTCCAGTAACTTTGGAATGGCTGACTGAATACAAATGGGTCGGTAATTGGAGACGTCAGTTTTATCTCCTTTTTTATAAATGGGGGTTAAGTATGAGATCTTCCATTTCTTGGGAAAGTTTCCAGTTTTCAAGGACAAGTTAAAAATTTTTGTAAGTGGACCAGTTAAAGAGGGACAACATTGTATAAGAAGAAGTGTAGGAATATTGTCTGGCCCAGCGCTTTTTTTTGGATCTAAGGCACAAATCCCCTTTTTTACATCAGAATCAGTAAATACACAGTCGTTAAAATCAATTAAATCTGTATTATCAAACCGTTTTCCTAGAAAACCACTCTAGGTTTCCTAGGGCAGCGGTGTCCGTACCTTAACGGCCGTAGTGAACGGCGATGCGGTGGACAGCCGTCGTAACGGTGACTAGAGAGTAGTTTTCTAGGAAAACGGTGTTGATAAATGTTATCGGTGTTGATAATGCCGTTAAGGTACGGGCACTGTTGTCCTAGGAAACCCTAGCTTTACACCTGTGAAATTCAAATATGTGATTGCGCAGCAGGATTATACGTCGCGAAACGTAAATATTTTGACATTTAATATTAGGTGTTCACGGATGTTGCATTTTAATCGCGAATACGATAAACAACCATTGTGAAAAATTGTTATCACGTCGCTTATTAGCTCGTCGATAGTTATTTGTGAAGCTACAGACAAAACTAAACAAAAGACTCAGACAGCCTTTGCAAAAAATGTTCAGAATATGATCTGTTTACCGCGTGTAATATAACACTTTTTATATCCAATTTCTCGTAGCATCAGACAAAAATGTGTACAATCATTTGAAATCAAAAGATATAAAATTGCCATATAAAAAGAATTGTTTGCTTCAAATACAAGATAAAATAAATAGTAGTATTTCTAGGTCTTAAAACGTAAGTACGCGACCTAGAACAGGTGGTAATATCTTAATTCCTAAATTAAAAACAACTACTGCACAACATCGTTCTAGTAACGAGAGAACCCTTTTAATACCCTGTCATCGCTCTAATTTTTTTGCCTCCTCTTTCACAGTAGTAGCCGCTCGATTGTGGAATAATCTACCCACTAATGTTAGAGACGCCCCTTCTTTATTTACATTTAAGTCGAGATTGAAATGTCACTATCTAAATATTTAAATTGTTCCTTTATCCTTCTTCTTTCCTTACCATCCCCTCTCCTCTCTTCATAGTAAAGTGTTTTTTTTTTTTTATACACATATTTATGTTTGTTAATCTTTGCTTTTAATTTTTGTATAAAATTGTAAGATTCAATATGTCCATGTATTTATAATTTTCTCAAACTGAACGGTTTGGGTAGGTAGGAAGAAATTGCCTTAAGGCAATATGCCCGCCCTTATATGTATATTTATTGTATATGTATATAAAGTGTCGATAAATAAATAAAATAAACATCATTATACTTACAGAGGAATATTTTTCTTTAGTGAAATGAACAAAGATAATAAAAAGTACAGTCGGGAATACAATATATTTAAGAAAGAAGTAAAAAATTACATATATAATTCTTCTTAACGTAACACTGATTGAAAACATCGCTTATATCTTTTTTGTAATTTATTAATGTTATTCTAAAAATATTATTGATTAAAATAAAATAATCTATTGTAAGACGTCACTCCCCATTATGTACACAAGAATTGTTTATTTTTTTTTGCGTAATGGGAAACGTTAATGTAAATATATGTATTTGATTAATGTAACAACAACAAACCATCACGCCGTTTCCCCGTAGGGGTAGGCAGAGAGGATAGAACGCCATAACACTCTATCTTGGCATACAGACCTCGCTTCCTCTACATTCATACATCTTCTTATGCACGCACGCCGATTATTCCTACTTTTGACATGTCCATCTTCAAGTATTTGATGGACTTGATCGTGCCATGTCTTTCTCGGTCTTCCTCGTTTTCTGCATCCATCAACATTTGCATCGTAGATCCCTTTAGTCGTTCTTTCGCTGTCCATTCGCTCTACATGTCCAAACCAACGCAGCACCCCTTTCTTAATTCTGTCAATAATGCATGTCTCAGCCTTACACACTTCACGGATCTCGACATTTGTGCACCTATCATACATCGTTTTACCACACATTCGCCTGAGGGATCGCATTTCGACAGCACTTAACCTACTTTCATTATTATTTTTCCAATTCCATACTTCGCTCCCATACATTAGAGTTGGAACTTGTATAAAAATGTATTTAGTTGTAATTAATAAAAAAAATATTTTAAAAATTAATAAATACAAAACTTAGCATTGGCTGATTTTAAGTGATTATTTACACCGTGTAACATTTAATTCGCATTTCATGTTAGCAACTAAATATTTCCAATTCATCGATTCGTTGATCTTCGTAAAGTAAAGCCCGAATCGCAGAAGGTTTCTCCGATCGTTTTATTTCCGTAAAGGATCCGTTAAAAATCGACATAGTAATCAAAATACATCTTCCCGGGTCCGAGACAAAGCCTCTCTCCGCACAACAACCGTCCATAATCGATTCTTCGGGAGACGTTCCGACTTCTGACGACTCTATCGAGCGTCGAACCAGCAACTCGGAACCAATTACTGGAACACAAACCAATACACTACGTGACCCGCGAAGGCGCTGTAGTCTCGTCTGAAGGCTCAATAATCTCGAATTAAGGATCTCACATTGGGTCGTGTAGAACCAAAAAAAATAATCTTTACTAATAGTTGTCGAAAAATTATTGGGTAATTTTAGGTATTCGATTTATGGTTTTATTTTTATTTGCATCTTTATAGTCCTTTAAGTACCCTGTATTCGATTCGATTAGATTATTCGATCGTGATTCGGGAGTTTTAGAATGCAATTTGAGTAAAGAAAGAATCGCTATGTCATGAAAAATATGCATTCTCCATATTAACCTTTCCTTTACTGTCCTTAAAACACCCGCGATTTACAGTGCTGTGTAGTCACTACACATTAAAATAATAAGAGATTTAAAAAGGAAAAAATGAAATATTTATAGGAAATGGCTTAATTAACCATAATTTAATTCAAGGATGATAATATTTCAAATCTAACTGCTGAAAACATGAAAAAACCATTGGGTATCGCTAACGACTCGGGCGAAACGTGCACCCGTGCCAACTTCCCGAGAGCTACTAATACTAAGTAGCTAGTACTGGTCTACGTGACTGACTACAACGGGCGTAAATTCTTTACTATTTTCTTCCTTCGCAACAATGCGAAGCATGGTATAATGTGAGTATAATTTATCCCCGATTTCCGATAAAATGCTTTTTTTGTGCCTAATAAGAACTTATTATTTATTAACAAATTATTTCAGTCGAAACGTAAATGTGTAATGGAGGAATACTGAAAATTCAAACCCAATATTTATTATATTTGTAAAGATATTATAGTTATTAGACGCAATGTATACTAGCTACACATCACCGGGGAGGGAGGGTTGAAAGTTCTTGAAGAAAGGTGACTACTTTGAAACGTCACAGGTTCATGTAAACACGTGTTTACAATAACCAACCAATTCTAAGCGTTGTTTTTTTGTGATAGATCTCCGGTTTCCGGGGTAGCCACGTTTTTTGACGTTAAGCCGGTACGATTTTTTTGTGTAAATGCCTAGACTTCCATAGTTTTAACGGCTAATATCTGTTGAAAAGTTATCTCAAGTATTTTAGTCAGTATTTGACATCCCGACGACTGCGGCTGTGACTGTCGCAGTGCGTTGGTAGTTAAATTGGCCCAATTGAGTATACGGCTAGTCCAATTAGCTGTCACATATAACTGGTAACTGGTCGGCGACCAATCAACCGACAGCACTAACACATCGCCCTATATCTGCTTCTGATTTTAAAACTATCCGTGTAATAATCCACGGCCCGAATTTGTTGCTTTATTAATATGTTGACCGAATGTTAACGAAAAGCGGACTGCATAACATAAAAACGAATATCATTCAATTTTGTAAAAGGTTGGAGTATTTAAATTAAGGAAAGGAGCACGAGAATGGACCTACGTTTGATGCGATGAGAATCTTCTTCAATATTGGTTCTCTGTAATAAAAAAAATCTGATTTTAAAACTATCCGGGTAATAATCCACGGCCCGAATTTGTTGCTTTATTAATATGTTGACCGAATGTTATCGAAAAGCGGACTGCATAACGTAAAAACGAATATCATTGAATTTTGTACAAAGTTGGAGTATTTAAATCAAGAAAAGGAGCACGAGAATGGACCTACGTTTTATGCGATAAGAATCTTCTTCAATATTGGTTCTCTGTAAAAAAAAAAGATGAATCTCTAAGTTCAGTCGTATCCCTCCACTACTTCGGGAATTACACTGGCTACGTTTTCCACAGAGGGTGGAATACTAACTATGGTGGCTTATGTGAAATTAATGCACAACTTCGCTCCGGAACATCTAAGGGAACTTGTCATTCCAGATGAACTAGCTGACAGACGTCTTACGCTTAGATCAGGGCCCCGATTACAATAGGAAGTTAACAGTTATATTCGACTGTCTATAAAGAATAATCGATATTTATGTACGCAAATGATAATATTTGCATGAGAATTTAAAATATCTTCATTGGTAACCTATAGTTGAAGATGTTTAAAATAAAAAAATGTATGCATATTCTGCATTTCATACAGAAAACTTTATTTTACTTTGTAGATAAAATTTCTGCTGTTCTGTTAGCAAGCAGCAAAGAGGATTAACAAAAAATAGTCTCTAGAATGTATGATTTATGCCTGAAAAGCGAATTAGCGATGAACGAAAGTAATTCAAAAGTTATGGTATTTGAAAGGGGAAGTGAGGTTACTGACTGCATAATTAATGTTAACAACGAATGTCTTAAACAAGTAGAAGAATTTGTGTATCTGGGAAGTATGTTTTCAAGAGATGGAAGAGTAGAAAAAAATGTTGAATGGAGAGTGAATGCGGGCAACAAAATAAATAGCGCACTAAGCACAGTAATTGCTAATAAAAATATGTCGATCGACGCTAAACTGGCAGTGCACAACGGAGTTTTGAATCCCAACACTTATGTATGGAAGTAAAACATGGAACTGGCAGAGGAAGGATGAAAGCCAAATTATGAAATCAATGTATGACGGCTACGAATGATGAAATCATGCGAGAGTGTAAATCTGAGTCAAGTATAACTGATTAGATTAAGAAAGGGTCTCTGAGATGGTTTGGTCATGTAGAACGAATGGACGACGAAAGAATGTTAAAACAAGTAAATATGGCGAAAATTAACCGTAACGTGAGACGAGGACGACCAAGAAAGACGTGGCATGATCAGATGAACCAAAACCTTAAGTCTGGTCATTTCAAAAACAGACAGAACCGAAAGGCATGTATGACAAGATGTAAGAATGTGGAAGAAGCTAGGAATGTATGCCAGGATAGACGTGTGTGGCGGTCCATTCTCTCTGCCTACCCCTACGGGGAAATGGCGTGATGGTAGTAGTAGATAAAATTGAAGATATATGTCAACTTCCCATTGTTATCGAGGCCTAGCTACATCTACGTCGAGATAAAAAGTTATTTTACCTGCACGCAAACACCGCACTGAATTCGGTGAACGCGCATTTGCTAATAACTCAAAAACTTTAGGCTCTGCACGACAGACTAGCTATCGAGTTGAAAGCACTCGTCCAGGATTCTTCTGGTCTTATTTCACACAAATCTTTAATGTTTCTTCATCCGCCTGGACACAAGATGTGTATGCAATCTATAAGTACTGGTTTAAATCTGTTGGAAGTCAAATTGTGGATTTCTCACGCCAGTTCCCAGCACCGCGCACCGTTAGCGTTACATCCTTTCCCTAATAGATCACTTAGAGATTAGGACTCACTGGCCTTGCGCTGCTCTGGTCCATCTAACAGCGTCCAGCTTTTTTGTCCCATACCAATTTGTGCGTGGTTGCCTCTATTTATTCAGAAAAAAACGCGTCGTTGATATTATTCTCAGAACAAAAAGAAAGCGTTCATAATCGCGGCCCAGGGCCCCGATTACAATGGGAAGTTAGCAGAGTTATCTTTTATTTATTTAAAACTTAAGTACAAAGAATAAATGCTTTGGCGGACTTATTGCTAAAAGCAATACCTTTCAGCCAACCAAACAAAAACTAGTTGAAAAAAAATGTTTTTACTATAAAAATCATAAATACGAATATACAAAAGGTACATACGGAAAATAAAAAAAACCTGATTAATTAAAACTAACATCTGTTTTATCATCATCAATTTTAACTACACATCAGAATACTCCGCGGCGGCCTCCGCGGTGTAGTGGTCAAGACGCTTGACTCACACACGACAGGTTCCGGGTTCGATTCCCGGAGAGAACACAAATATTGAAATGTGATTTTTCTCAAGCCTGGGTGTTTTGTGATGTAATTCACCACTGTAATTGGGCCCCTGGCCTGTTGTGGTGCAACAATAAATAAATAAATACGCTCCCTGGGCCATTATGTTCAATAACATGTTCAATAACAGGTTACCTAAAAAACATGTTCAATAACAGGTTACCTAAAAAAATATATGAAATTTTCATACAAATATACACACTTTCGTACATAAATATCGATTTCACTTTATACCTTATCGATATGTACCGATAAAGTTAGCGTTTATAATTGTCCCCAGGGGTGCAATAATGAATTTTCTCTATCGCCTAGAGAGTTGTTAATTTGGGAATATTTATTTTTTCCCTGCGCCTAATTTTTGTTTCATGTATGGCCACACTGTTGATTAAACGTCAAAAAATATGAACACGTGAAATTAAACATGATGATTTTCACAAATTACAACAGGGATGGAGAATACCTTAAATAAGGGAATATGGATGTCAAGGCATTTACAGGGCTTATGACCTGTCATTGGCTGGTTTAAGTGGCCACTTTACACACTGTGTAACATTCACCATTTCGCCTATGTTTGAGCATCCATATTTCTTCAATTGTTAACTTTAGACAGCGTCAGCATAGGCTGTTTCTCATTCCAAGATACAGGACCAATCTGACAATGGTTATGCCTGATGGAAGGGCTATCTCTATGTTGAACAATATTACTTCGGACATTGACATTTTTCACGTCTCTGAGGGAGTTTTTCGTTGTAATCTTGTAAGATTCTCTTACTTTTTTAACATATTATTCTTCGGATATTATGTGTTATTTTTATATATACCTAATTTTACGTTTTTATTTTCACTATTTCCATATGTATGAATTGAAATATTGTATTTTGTAATGTACATATCTATGAATAAATAAATTGAAAATTATTATCTTCATATATATAATTCCTCTGTACGTGTGATGTCACTTAACTTCTCCTAGACGGCTTAACCGATTTACGTGCGGTTTTCAGAGAAATATAGATTTTCGCGCTCTGCGTGTTCGTAGATATTAAAATCATCAATCTCGTATGTAAAAAATAAAGTAAGGAGCATTAATGTTTTATTCATCAATCAACCAGGGTTGCATTTGAGGAGAATGCATTTACAAAAAAATGGAAAGATGTTGTTTTTTTTTACATCAAAAAAGTTTGTTTTTGAATGTTTACATACATCATTCGCTTTATATGGATCTTCATCAGATTCTTTCCTTACGTTCCTTATAATTTCTTCCCATTTATTTATTTTCACTGCATTTGTTGTAATAATACTAAAATAATATTAAATTCAATACATATTTAAAAATCGTATTCCTACATAAGTGCACACCTCTGTTGGTGAGAAGACCGGAGTTTGACGTTTGTAAAACGAATGCCATATTTGAAAAAATATTTATTTTATGTTTCGGAATTCAACCATAAACAAGTACTCAGGTACCTACTTAAATTCAATATTTGAATATAAGCAATTTAAAGTTTTGGAATTCAATCATAAACAAGTATCTAGGTACCAACTTATCAATGAATATGTAAAATATATGTAAATCAACAAACGTACTACTTTATATAATTGATACACATATTATTTATATTTTTATGTATTTCATTGCTTTATATTTGTTTTATTATATAATATACTATATTATTTATGTTTAAGTTACATGTATTCTTGGCACATATATATACTTTATATTTGTATAATAACGGTTTTTAATTTCTTGCATTTGATTAGCTAGGCATTTATAATTAAGTAGTTTTAGTTTTTCTTTTTTATGTTATTGTTTTATTAGTATAGGACTACTTATGCTCTAAAGATAGAAAATCTCCATCTTAGAACAGGCTGTGCCATGTTAGATGCAGACTATCATAAACAGAGAACCCTCCGTTTTCATTTTACATTTATTGGTTTGTATAGATTCCCTGTTATTCAGTATGTATATAATTTTTTTGCAATAAATGAATAAATAAATAAAATAAATTAATGTCTTTACTAAGGTAAAAGCAGGCGAACCAGCGTTCTAGCTGGACACCGTCTGTCAGGTCCGCTGGTTTACTTATACTAGGTACAAATTACAATAAACATTTTTTTGTAGATTACCCATAAAATAAATCACGGCTCGCCACTGGTAACAAGAGGTTATTTACAGCAGTCTCTCACACGGACGTAATACGGATGGAGATACTTAGCTAGGCTGTCATCTCGACGTACATTGAATTGTACTATTTCTAGCACTCGCGGGTCACAGAACCTCGATGTGTGTTGATGTTCATATATTTAACTCGATTTTTCAGTAAAAGGATTACGTTTACTGCTACCCGATATCGTGTTTCAAAAATGTTTTCTATGACATGGTAACAATACAATCGTTTTAAATTATTTGAATTTTTACGTCGTTCTAACATCACAAATCAGGGCCATTAAGCTAAGGTTTCCTAGGACAGCGGTGCCCGTATTTTAACGGCCGTAGTGAACAGTGATGCGGTTGACAGCCGTCGTAACGGTGACTAGAGAGTGGTTTCCTATAAAAATGGTGTTGATAACACCGTTAAAAAATTAAACCACTCTCTATTCACCGCTACGACGGCTGCCTACCGCATCACCGTTCAATACGGCCGTTAAGATACGGGCACCGCTGTCTTAGGAAACCCTAGCTTTACCATGGAAAATGAACATTATTACTTGCAATAATCTAAAAAACATTTTTTTTAATGAAATTATGCATACAATTTATTATTCGAAGCTCTATGTGGTCATTTATTGTATTAAAATAAATAAAAATTATTATATAATAGTTTCTTTAAAAAAAAATTTCTACCTACTGGTTTCAAAGCTATTCAAGCTTCTTTATCAATGTATACTTACCTAATTAATCCTATCGTAATGTGTCAATCGAAGCTAAACTGGCAGTGCACAACGGAGTTTTAATCCCAACACCTATGTATGGAAGTGAAACATGGAACTGGCAGAGGAAGGATGAAAGCCGAGTGATCGCTGTTGAAATGCGATATCTTAGACGAATATGTGGGAAATCAATGTTTGACAGGGTTACAAATGATGAAATCTGGCGAGAGTGTAAATCTGAGCCAAGTAAAATTGATAAGATTAAGAAAGGGTCTCTGATATGGTTTGGTCACGTAGAACGAATGGTAAAACTAGTATATATGACGAAAATTAACGGCAACGTGAGACGAGGACGACCAAGGAAGACGTGGCATGATCAGATAAGCCAAAGTCTGGTCATGTCTAAAGCAGACAGAACCGAAGGGCATGTATGACAAGATATATGACAAGATGTATGAATGTGGTGGAAGCTAGGAATGTATGCCAGGATAGACGTGTGTGGCGGTCCATTCTCTCTGCCTACCCCTACGGGGAAATGGCGTGATGGTAGTACTAGTAGTAGATAATTCAGTGGGAAAAATAAACATAAGAAAAAAATATAAATCTGTCAAAAGTACCATCTTATATTGTCTGAACTGTAGTGTGACATCACAGCCACACAAAAGTTAGAAAGACTTTGGTCAATTGGTCATCTGTCAGCGTACGATAGTTTCAAATTAATATTTTTTCTTTAAAAACTACCAGCAACAGTTGCAACATGGTTGGCGTTACCAACGATTATTACACCTTAGCCTCGATTCTCAACCCCGTGGATATCCTTTTCCTGTGCAATATGATATGACGCGTCCTCCTTCCATACGGCTTCTTTTCCCATGGCGACAACCTGTTAGAACTGCCTAAATAACACCTTTTAATCTCATTACTACTGAAGCAGCATATATTTTTTATCAAACCAAGAAAATCTAAACCAACTTACCAAATTACAAAACAAAGCTTTAAGAATCATTTAAAAAAATATATCGATACACAAGTGTAAATTTGATGTTAAATTAATTAAACGGAGCTTTGAGGAACATTCTTGGTCTGCCTTGGGATACACGTGTACGATATTTACAGTCTAACACAAATACTTCCTTTTAAAGTAGTACCATGCATGATATCACAAACACCATGTTAATCATTTTGAATTCCTCAGCTCATATAAATTTAAAGCAAGTTTTAAAAAGCGACATCCATAGCAACAATTCGCGCAGCTCGAAAAACCTGCATATACCACACATTTATTCTACCAAGTTTGGTAAAAAGTAATTTTATTTTATTTCATTGGAAAGCCAATATACATTTATAAATTTGTAAGATACAATTATATGATAAATACTTATCATAAATTCCAATTAGAGGCTTCCACATGATGTTGTTATTGTAAATGTTTTCACATAAAAATTATACATAACACAACATAATTAATTATACACAACGTATTATATTACTAAAAATGTAAATGTAATACATACTATTAAAAAAAATCTACTTTTGAATATTGGTCACACAATTGCACATTATAATATACAGGTGTTCTTTAAACGCTGTCACATCCGAAACCACAATGATATGGGTAAGAAGACATATTAGCATATTAAAAAATATATTTACAGCAATGAATTATTTTTTTAAATAAAATATTTATAAAAACAAATGGTTGCTTACTTTTGCAGGGGAAAAGTAAGGGGAGCGCGGTGCAGTATCAAATTCCCCCTTCCCCCTCCTCGTTTCTTCCGTGCAGAAGTAACCATTTGCTTTTTTTGATATTTTATTTTTTAAAATTTTATTTGTTTCAAAAAAATATTTTAATGTGCTAATATGTCTTCTTGCCCATACTGATCATCGTGGTTTTAGATGTTACAGAGTTTAATGAACACCCTGTATAATACAACTATAGTTGACCATACATAAATATTATTATTATAAATCATATTTCTCTTTTGAAATTTTGTATTGCTACTAAAATCGCTTTAATGAAATTTCATCGACTTCTCTTGGTTTAAAATCTTCTCCTTATATTGCTTTTTTAAATTTTAAAGATTACTTGCTATACTTGTTATTCCTTCTTTATTTTTCCTTTTTTCTCTGCTGCATTGGCATGTTTTTATACTTTTAAACTACTTTTAATTACTTATATTATATATGTTAATAAAATCAATATATTGCTGCTCTTACTACAATGTGTCATTAATTTTGAAGATGTTTTTTAAATTGACCTAAATTTACTGTCTTATATTTCACTTAAAGATTCTTCTCATCGTTTCTTTGAATCCCTTAAAATAAATATGTGTATATTTATGTTTTTCCTTTTTAAAAAAAAATGTTATTACTATTTTATTTTATTTTTACATCTGAGCATATTTTTCATTCTTTATTTCCATTCTTAATTTTTAATTACTCTTACAAATTTTCTTCATTTTTAATATTATTTCCATTTGTAAACACTCACTACAAACTACAAACTTTAAAATATCTTTTTTTCACTTAAATTTTAATTTTTAAACAACTTTCATTTATGTTTTTCTTTTTCCTTCTCTTTTTTATACTTTCATAATTAACCTTACAAATAATTGCTTTATAATATGGAAACTTCACTGGTCCATTAGAATTAAAACATTTAAGTTTGTAAGTGAAAATTCTTGATGGAAGTTCATTGTAATTTATTATATAAATAAAACACGAGTGATACTTTAATCCACAAATTTGGAACAATAAAATAAAATACTTAAACTCATTAAAATAACATTATATCCATTCATTAGTTAACCCATAGAAAATTTGTCGATAATGATCCTTAAGATAAAAATAACTTTATTTAATTTACTTACATATAACTTTGAATTATGTATCCTCACCTCTGTTCTGTATAAATACATTTAACTTTTTAATAAAGATACCAGTCTCGAAGATGTCGCGAAAGCGATGAAACCGGTCACTGGATATTCCAAATTTGTGGATTAAAGTATCACTCGTGTTTTATTTATATAATAAAACATTAGAATTAAGTCTAATTGTGTGAAATATTAAACTTTGTAACTGTACTGTATGTTTCCTGAATAAAAGAAAATTAAAAAAAAAAAAATTAAAAAAAATACAGTGTACATTTATTATGTGCTAGAACTGCACATAAACTGCATATTATAGGCTGCGGATTCAAGGCGCAACAACTTAAAGACGCTCGTTATAGGAGCCTGCTGCGTCCGTTCTCGGACTTCAATGTTAGTTATAAGATCAAACCACCTTATAGCGCATATACTCCTCAAGCACTTTCTCTCAAAACTCAGAAGTATTGTGTTCTGAGTTTTGTATGACAGTATACGTTCGAATTTTAAAAATGTCCAAGGAAATAATGCCATAATTAGTTTATCGATTAGCGCAAAATTTCTTCAGTTGAAATTTTTAGTCTCGTTATCTTCCGGTCGCCATAAGTTTACACTTTGACTTTAAAGTTAGTATTGACTGATTTTATAGATTTACGGAAATCGCTCCGTGAAATCGAGACTGCTTCGCTCAAAAAACTAACAGATTACGATCGTGATATTTGATCTCTGTACTGAATTCATTGCCGTTCGCTTCACGGCCATTTTCATAATGGCAGAAGCTTTGCACCATTTTTACCCGCGTCATATTTTAATATTTTTTTCCGTATTTCATTCTATCTCTCCCTTCTATTCTGACCGTTCTTGCGGCCGTAAAAAACACTTCATCTCTATTTAAATTTATTTCAACAGAGAGGGAAAACATTTTTGAGAAGGGAATATGGAAGTCTAGGCATTTACAGGGCCTATGACCTGTCATTGGCTGATTTAAGTGGCCACTTTACACACTGTGTAACATTCACCATTCTGCCCATGTTTGAACATCCACATTTCCTCATCTCTTCCATCTGTTGACTTTTGTGAAGTAAAAGAGCTGAAACCTTTATTCCCTTCTTAAAAATGTTTTCCCTCTTTGTTGAAATAAATTTAAATATAAGCAACTCCCGAGGGAGGAAATCCAGCCAGTCTGCAAGCATTTGGACATAATCAAACACTGTTGAACACTTTATCTCGTTTATTTTGTACGTAAATTCACGAGATAAATGGTTTTTCTACGGCCGCGATGGAATACCAGCCCTGATGATGTATAGCTAGTACACATTACCAACAATATTTTGAGTTTGTAAAAATTTTTGTAGACAAGGACTGGATGTAACTCCCTGGGGAGCTGTTTATACTAACATATTACAACAGAGATAAAGCACATTTTAGAGAAAGTCATATAGAAGTCTAGGCATCTACAGGGCTTATGAGCTATCATTGGCTGCTCTAAGTGGTCACTTTACACACAGTGTAACATTTACCATTCTGCCCATACTTGAACATCTATATTCCTTCAATCCTTTCATCTGTTGGTGTTTGTGAAGTAAAAGAGCTGATTATTATTATTATTATGGATAACTTATATAGCGCCATTTTCGTAACAAAATACCTCAAGGGCGCTTTACATAGTGATTCTTTTAAATTTGTAATTTAATTAAAATAATTTATTTTGTTGTCACATGCTACGGATTTATTCAAATGATTTAGAGAAGAAGTGGGCTTAAGTTTTTTCCGAAACATCACCTCACTTTTACAGCCTCGCACCTCTGCTGGGAGAGCATTCCATGCCATAGGGCCTGCGACCGCAAATGCGCGTTCACTAAATTTAGTGCGCTGTTTGCGTAGAAGTATAATAACTTTTCCTCTCGCCGTAGACGTAGCTGATCTAAGCGTGAAGCGTGACATATCAAGCGTGAAGCGTGACATATTACAACAGAGATGAAGAACATTTCGGTAAATCTTTAGTTCCAAAATGGGACCGCGGCCACAAGTCCCAGATCCCGCTTTGAAGAACTGCGTTGATTTTCCTAAGGCTTTTTCTATTTTATTATTTTTAATAATGTTAACCACTTTAACCACTTTCTAATAAAAATATGTCAATCGAAGCTAAACTGGCATGCACAACGGAGTTTTAGTCCCAACACTTATGTATGGAAGTGAAACATGGAACTGGCAGAGGAAGGATGAAAGCCGAGTGAACGCGGTTGGAATGCGATCTCTTAGACGAATGTGTGGGAAATCAATGTATGACAGGGTTACGAATGATGAAATCAGGCGAGAGTGTAAATCTGAGACAAGTATAATTGATAAGATTAAGAAAGGGTCTCTGAGATGGTTTGGTCACGTAGAACGAATGGACGACGAGAGAATGGTAAAACAAGTATATATGGCAAAAATGAACGGCAACGTTAGACGAGGACGACCAAGGAAGACGTGGCATGATCAGATAAACCAAAATCTTAAGTCTGGTCATGTCAAAAGCAGACAGAACCGAAGGGCATGTATGACAAGATGTATGAATGTGGAAGAGGCTAGGAGTGTATGCCAGGATAGACGTGTGTGGCGGTCCATTCTCTCTGCCTACCCCTACGGGGAAATGGCGTGATGGTAGTAGTAGTAGTAGTAGTAGTAGTTAACCACTTGAAAATGGGATTAGCGGATATAATATCGTCTCGTTGATTTCTTGCGTATTTGTATTTGTATTTGTTAATACGTTTTAATTGGCGAAGAGCTACATTTAATTGGACGTCTTCTCATGCAGTAAGCACTGGAAGCTTCTCCTCGGGTTATTCGATCCAAGAGAACTGTAAACACTCCTCGCCAAACCACGACCCGATAGATCCAGCCACCGAGACCCGCGGGTCATCAAACTTCACTCCACTTAGATCTTAGATTACCAAACATGTTGATCATAGTATTCCCTGTGAACCGGCCGAAATATTTAGTGACGGTGGAAAATATTGTAATGTAATCTACTCGAGAAATACAACAAAGCGTTGAAGACCAAAAAACGTGAAAAGCAGCGAAGATAATTGACGCTATCGAAGTAAAATTGGATTGTATGTTTGTACCGAGTCACCCACGAGTCAGATTTCAGTTCGAATAACCTTTTTTGCCTCTGAGAATAAATTTATGTTTGAATTGCAACATTTAAAGACTGCTTTTTACGAATTCAGAATAAACGCTGACAAAATTATGTCATTACTATATTCGAGTTTGTCCAAATGTTCGTAGACAAAAGACTGGATTTCACCCCCTCGGGGGTCATTAAGATTAACAAATTACAACAGGGATGGAGAATACCTTAAATATTATCAATATTCCCTTATTTAAGGTATTCTCCATCCTTGTTGTAATTTGTTAAAATTATGTCAGTATCATGATGGGTATACATGATTTTCTCCACTAGTTTTTGTAATATTCCAAAGGGACTTTTCACTTTTTTAAATATTTTTATTTATTTATAAATCATATAACACAAATTATTTTACTAGTATAATACGCTGAATTACATTCCCAGGAGTTGCAACAACTCAATTCGGGACATAAATAATATTAACATTTAGAAAATAACACATATTGAGAAAAACAAAGAAACAGAAAAAGTTTAGCACCTTTATAACTAAATATAGCACAACAATATATACGCCTAAAACCTTTTCTTACACAAGCAGAATAAAAATATATAAAAAAATGCTTTTAAGAATAAAAATAGTAGTGAATCCACTAAGGGAGATAAGGTCATTAACATCACATGCTGTGCAGATGATGCTGCCATTGTGATGTTGAAAACATATCCATCTCAGTTAGTAAACATCTGGATGCCTAAGAAATGTCGTATAGTACAATGAACACATGATTATTGGAAACATAATTCGGATATACAAAACGTGTGTCAGACCAAAACATGGTGTATACAACAGAGGCGAGGATAGATAGAGAGAAAATAAAAAAACACGAACAACCGAGTAGAAAAACTAAATAGAAAAACCAAATAGCTGCTCAGAACGTCAGAGATGAGTGTACTAAAGGCAATCGCAGGGAAACCCAAAAGAGGCAGAATCTAGAGTCAAGAAGTTAAACCGATTTGCGATACCCATGGCATAGTAAATAGATTATGGATTAGATTATTTTCTTTTATTAATTTTAAATAAGCCAAAAAAATACGATGGTGGCGATATTTTTTTTTCTTGTGATGTTAGGCATTTTCTACAGTTGTTTAAATTTTAAATAATATCGAGGCTTTACTGACAAAATGCATGAAGTCATTAAAACAAGTTGCGGAATAATCGCACTTAATGCATTATTTCTCCCACAATTTTCCTGATTTATATTTTCTTATAGCGCGTTATATACAACACGTTGAAAATGTGCACCAAAAATTGAAATATTTGGGTAAATCATAAGAACGCTAATATTTCATTTTTTTAATGAAATAATAATAATGAACAGAAATAAACAACATATAACGAATCAAATATTTAACAGAACACTAAAAAGTATTTAAAGATAATATCACTAAAACGAATTTTTTAAATAGATAAAATTAAGAACGAAAGAGGAGAACGGCAGTTAAGCGTGAGATTTATTCAATATAATATCGAACTTATTAAGCTAATAAATCACGTCTTTTTGTTGTGTAAGGGTACATTAAAAGTTTATTTGGTTATTTATTATTTTTTTCTTATGAATAGCTTTTTTAATTATTAAGATTTGTCGGCTCCGTGGTGTGGTCAGCGCGTTTGCCTGCCATTTAAGAGGCCACTGGTTCGATTTCGGACATGGTTGAAATGACATATTTATTTAATAAGATGCTCTTTTTTTTATTTGAAATATTATCATCTTTGAATTAAATTATGGTTAATTAATGCCTTTTTCTATAAAAATTTCATCATAACTTTTTAGGCTAGGATTGTATGCCAGGATAGACGTGTGTGGCGGTCCATTCTCTCTGCCTACCCCTACGGGGAAATGGCGTGATGGTAGTAGTAGTAGTAGTTATTTACAAACATACAACACTAAGTATTTTACAAGTATCATCACGTTGAATTACATTCCCGTGAGTTACAATAACTCAATTTGGGACATAAATAATATTAGCATTTAGAAAATAACACATATTGAGAACAACAAAGAAACAAAGCAAGTTTAGCACCTTTATAACTAAATATAAAACAACAATATATACGCCTAAAACCTTTTCTTACACAAGCAGAATCTAAATCTCTTATTTTTTTAATGTTTAGTGACTACACAGCACCGTAACCCGCGGGTGTATTTAGCAGGGGCGAATGCTCCTTATAATCGATTACATGCAGCTTACCATATTTTTTTGACATCGTAAGTAATGTTTTAAAATACTGTAGTATTATAAGGAAAAAACACATCACCAAAAAAATATATTACTTTTCTTGGGTAAGTACATTTATATCATATTCCTTTACTACTCCTTTTTTACATTTAATGTAAACTAATTTTTTTTTTCTTTTCTTCTCTTTTGGGCTCTAAAATTGTTTTTTTTTATTTCTTCAATATAGTTTTTTTTATTTATAGGAAAAATATTCGTAAACCATATTTGCCGCAACAAATCGGTTTCTTAGAACAGGCATTTGCCCATATAGGAACCGATTGCAACATTAGGCGTATTAATATTTCTGGCTTGCCGACCCTTCATATACTGAGCCTACTCCTAGTACTAGCAGAATTTTGCCAGAGTGTTTTTTGTGCCATTTTGTAACATTGTATGTATAAACTAATAAATAAATAAATAAAATAAACATACAGCGACCAGTTGCGCCTCTATTGGCCAAAATTATTACTACTGGATTACACGAGATTACTCTGCTCACTTTAAAATCACTAATTCAAATACGTCTTTAAGCTAAAAGTTTAGAATCTCGTTCAAAAAATTACACTTGCGATTACAGTAAAATCTTGCAGCTTTCATTAATGCATTTTAGTCTTTCAATACTTTTTCATAAGGGCTAGTATTCTTTAATACAACAATTTGACTTACGACAGTCTAAGGGAGGTGACAATATACGCACTCGTTATGGGTGAGAAAGAGATAACGAATATATTTTGTATGTCTTAACAGGGAAGTTACAATAATAAGTAAGTAATTGATCATACTTATGTTTCGGTGGTTTGAAAGTAAATTTGCTTTAAAATAAATTAATATTTTGATATTTTAATCGAAACGAATTGATATTTTAATCTATAATATAGTATAAATCCTTTAGTGGGTTTTAAAAAACAAAGATTCGCTAATTGTTTTTGAATTGTAATTCGTTTTTGTGCATACGATGACGGTTGAATATTGTAGGTATCAATATTCAACTGTCATCGTATCTATTTAAACTTTAGTTAGAGTTATGATAAAAACGTTACTAGTGTATAGTGTTAAGAATAAATATATATGAAGAATTATAATATGCATAACTTATGTCGTTTTGTGAATAATAATGTGAAATAAAAGTCGATGAAACAATGATACTTAAAACGTAATTTATGTTTTGTTTGGTGAACTATCGTACTCGGTAAGGAATACTTTTAAATTATTTAATTATTATCACTTATTAAGAAATAGTGTTTTATTTCAAGACAAGTCATAATAGTCTGACTTAACCAAAGATGCACTGGTACGCTAATGAATTATCTAGTTATTATTTACTTTTTCGACTCCTAGGCCAAAACGCGAAATAGCTGCTCGAATGGGTCGTTGCTTTCTAATTGACGCAGGCGGGGGTTCGAGTCCATATGGGTTCAATTTTTTTTGTTTTTTTAAATTGTATTTTTTAAATCAAATGTTTGTGCTACATTAGAAAATATTTTTACTGAAACTATTAGCCGCTGGAGCCATTTGTTAGGAATTATTTATTAAATATAAAATAGACTTGTTTTTTATATGCCATACTACCGCCATGGACATTTTATCAGAATTTTCATAGCTTACCAATTTAAAAACTCACCGCTCGCCACTGGTATTTAGGACAGTAAGGAAAAGGTTAAAATAATAATGATTTTGAGACAGTGCATGGTGAATTTGAGAACCTCTGTCGATGACTGAAGATCGAGCGCAGCCACCGATCGTCCGGGCGGAGATAATCGGGTGTTTCGGCAGGCGGGGCAGTTCATCAGCCGTCCATAGCCGTGGCCCGCCAGTGCCAACAGGCGAGGTATTATATCAAGAAAACGGCGCTGTATAAGTTATCCATAATAATAATAGTATTTAGAGTATTGTCTCCGTCAGCGCCGGGCACGATCTCTTGTGTCAATAACATCGGCGATGGACTTTGTGAGATAATCGGCTACCCGAGGCTTGTTGGTTTAGGGGCCGCGGCTTTAAAACGGCAGCCGGGCGCGGATCCACTTGGAATTATTACGAGACGTGATGTACACGAACGAAATTCAACACAACATTCGTCTTTCTTTCTAAAATTATGATTTCTTTAAGAAATAAAAGAAAATTTCACAAAATTTATGTCAATTAAAATGGTTGTATTTCTTTTCAAAGACAAAAAAATAGGATTTTGCTTCCGCTGTTTTGATGTTCAATTATTTAATTATTATCATTAGAACGAATTTTAGTTTAATACTTAGTACATAGAACTAAGAATAGTCTAGAAGGAGCGTAGAATCATATTTGAATACATCGGACTGTGTCCGAAAATCCCCCCACTTTGCCCCACTTTCGCCGCGCGCATTCGTGAAGTCGCCGCGAAATGTTGCCAGATGGGAAAAAATATAATCATAACCCAAATGTAAGGCAAAAAAAGCAATCTGTTAATTTCTCTAAAATTTTATAGTACACGCGGAAACATTGATTGACACAACAGAGTACATAAGTAAAGGCTCATTTAGTAAGAGTAATTGAATTGATAAACTTAAAATTTAAAATACATTTTATTTTACATAAAGCAGATATTTTTATATCATGTTAAATAATATTCGATGTTTTAACGATAATGTCAGTCAAATGTCCACTACGGCGTTGTTTCGAGGTCCAATTGTCATTAGTTATCTCATTAGATGAGCAAAGTAGGGTAAAAAAAATACTACCCTGGTAACACTAACGAAACGTCCGTTTTGTTTTCTTCGACAATCTGACAGATGGAAAAATCATTCAATTTTTAAGTAAATTATTTGCTACTTACACATGCATTTGCTAATTACACATGAAATGTGATCCTATTTCTGTAAGATCCCTGCAGTATTTCTACACTTTAAAACGACACAACACGGCATAGTTGAATTCAAATCGGGAGTTGCGTACTGAGCGACGTCTACAAAGAAACTAATGAGTCTAAACGTAAAACTACTTCTTTAAGAGTAGTTTAGTCGCCTTCTGTTTGATGCGCGTATGTGGTTTCAAGACTATTCTTTATTCTATTAAAAATGCCTTTGAAAATTATTGTTTTTATCTTATTTATCTTTGTTGATTTTTTATTATTGCGCGATTTATAAAAAAAACATTTGTTTTTAAATGACAAAATCGTACGATTTCCTAATTTTTCGTGCGTTTTACCCGACTACAGCCTTAATTTTACTGTCAACTTTAATAGTTACGCTTTTAGAGCTATATTTTTAGAACGCTGAAACAATACGCCCTATTATAGTGAGATTGTCTAAAAAGTGAGATTGTCTAAAAATGGAACTGTCACAAAAATAACTCGAGTGACAGTTTGGGAAGCGAGCATTTCCCGCGACCAATCGGGGTATTCCTCCGCGCCGAAGACGCTCCTGATTGGCCCGGATGGCCGACCGTCGCGCCGATTCTCCACGTCAGCACGCGATTCGCCACGCGGACCAGTTCGGGAACAATACCGATTATCCGTGATGTTTCAATCTTCTTGCCGTCGTGCAGAGATGGCCAACGGCCGTGTTATTCGGTAAAACTAACTACAGAATACACGATGCAAATAACGGACGACCTTTACCCTTCTGTGGATGCGCGGTCTGTCTCTCTTTCACGCAAACGTATTTTCTCTTGACGTGGCAATAAACCGATGATTTTTTGCACACATTGACAGATTAATTCGCATAAACATGCCCTGAGCAGGGGCGAATCGTCCATATAATCAATTATGCGCAGCTTACCATTATATTCAACTATCAATAATGTTTTATAGTAGTTTTAATAATGGGAGAATAAATAAAATAATCCATCAATATTATGTATCTTTTTTGGGTGATACCGTGTATGTTGGACTTGATCCGACGTTTCGGCTACCATTGCAGGAGCCATCTTCAGGGAAAACTGTGTCGGATCAAATCCAACATACACGGTATCACCCAAAAAAGATACATAATATTGATAACAGTGACCGTGAAAACCTTCGCACCTATTTAAAATAATCTATGTTTATTACAAATACACGTCACCTTTTTTATCTTCCTCATAAAATAAATAAAAGCATTTATTTATTAATTTACACGCCCTACGGGCTTTTACATATATTATAAATATATTTTAGTGCAGCAGTGAAACATAAGTATGTACATTTAGTTAAAATTAAAGATAACATAAGAATAACTAATATATACAAAATCTAAGCTGATGCATTTTAGTTGCAACAGAGGAAAAACATCTTTAAGAAGGCTTCTCAAATATGTTTTCCTCTGTTGCAACAAATTCAGATCTGAATAACTGCCCAGGTAGGAAATCCAGCCAGTCTGCAAACATTTGGACATACTCAAAACACTGTTGAGGCATTTTTACTTTAATCATTCTATGATGTATTTTAAAAAAAAATCTGAGTTGGCCTGAGAATCTAAAATAATTCACGGTTTAAACTATTGCATCTTGTTTATTTATTTGCAAATTAATAATGTATATTTAATCAAATGCGTGTTTTTTTTCGATTTCATTTATTTGATGACAATTAAAAAATGTGACAATACTATATTATAAAATAAATATGCATACATACACACACACACATACATACATGCATGTACATATATACATATATATATACACATATATATAATAATAATAATTATTATTATTATTATGGATAACTTATATAGCGCCATTTTCGTAATATAATACCTCAAGGGCGCTTTACAAAGTGATTATATAAAGATTTAAATTTAATTTTAACTTTTTAATTTAAGAAAAATAATTTACTTTTTCATATTACTTTTCCACCACATGCTAAGAATTTATTCAAATCATTTAGAGAACAAGTGGCTTTTAAGTTTTTTCCGAAACATCACTTCACTCTCACAGTTTCGGATTTCTGCTGGGAGAGCATTCCGTGCCGTAGGGCCTGCGACCGCAAATGCACGTTCGCCGAATTTAATGCGCTGTTTGCGTAGAGGTATAATAACTTTTCCTTTCGACGTAGATGTAGCTGATCTAAGTTTATACATTATTATAGAGATACATGAGAAAAAAATAGTAAATAAAGAACAATATCAAGTAATTTAATACAAATTAATTTATAACCTTTTGAATACTTAACCTATATTAATATAAAGACAGACGAAATATTTCAACTTCACCATACTCGTTACCTAGCCGCTGGCCGCTGGCCGCTGGTCGGTGTAGTCTAGGTATTGGTGAATTGTAATAATTGTGACTGCCAGGAGATTAAAAAATAACGTTAGCTGCCGAGGATTTCGAACTGGTACTTTTAAGCTGATAACACTAGTTAATTCCGGGACGTCCAATATCCCATTTGCTATTTTATATAAATTTAATAAATCATTTACATCTCTTCTTTTACAAAGAGTTGACATATTTAGTGTACATAATAAATTATCGAAATCAATACTTTCAGTGGGTACATTAAGTTTGTTATTGATGAATCTAAGGAATTTACGTTGTACTCTTTCTAACTTTAAAACATGTTTAAATTTATAAGCGCATCCAGCGCATTACCCGTTCCCGATTATTGCAGCTTATTTCTCAATACAAAACGTATACTGTATTTTAACATCCCAATATTTTTCTTGCTAAGTCCATTCTCAGATTACAGATATTACTTGAAGCTTCTCTGTTTGGAGAGTAGCATTTCGAACATTATTTCCTAAAGACCATTTTCGTTTGATAGTATTCTGTGTACATATGACGCCAGATTTTTAGTCCGTGCGTTTAAGCAGTGGCGCCTCGCTCCGGTGTTGTCAATTTTTGGCATTATCAATTTTTAGTTCAGGAGGTTACGAAGTTGACGGCGCGGCGCGGCGGTCACGTGTCATTTTTGTTGCAATATTATTGCGAATATTTTTTATTTATTTTATTTTATTTAATTTTACAATACGCCCAAGGGGCATTTACAAAAAATATACAGTTAAGTACAAACATAGTGCGTAAAAATTTCAAAGATAAACAATGCTTTTTTGTATACATTTAGAAACAATATGAAGCATACTGCCATGCAAAATAAAAAGTGAAACTTTACATAGTAAAAAAGAAAAAAAAAAAATTTATATGGATATAATAAAAGTAATTGAATTAAAAGCAAATTGTAAATAACTTGTAAAGAATTCAAACAAAAAAATAAATACATTTTCACATACTTATAAGTATAAAAAAAATGGTATCAACAAATTATTGTTAAAAACAAATAATGAAAATTAGTTAACAGTAAGTATATATGTGAAAATAATATAATATACGGTACACAAAAATATTTGATAAATTAATATCAGAAAGAGATAAGATAATAATAATACACATCAAAAACAGAGAAAGAATTGTATGAAAAAGAAAGTTTTATTACGACATTAATAATTTGTTTCAAACAGTGCATTTAAGAACGTTTTAAAATTGATAATTGTCGTATTAAAAATGTCTATTTCACAAGTAAATTTGTTGGTATATTTCACAAGTAAATATGTCTAATGAATGATATTATTATGTTATGTAATGTAATATGTTAAGTTATAACGATGTTTTTTGGCATAAATAAATAAATCTAAATCTTATCTTACTGTTTTTTTTAAAGCTTTTCAGAAAAAAAAAAATATTTACGTTTCCCATTACGTAAAAGAAAAAAACATTTTTTATGTATTTAACGGAGAGTGACGTCTTACAATAATATGTTTATTTTATTTTAAATTAGTAAATACTTTCAGTAAAAATGTAAATTACAACAAAAAATACGGTGTTTTCAATCACTGCTAAACAAAAAGTAATTATGAATATAATTATTTTATTATACTTTTTTTTAACTCTTGCATACATGTACTGTATTAAAATAATAGAGAATATACCTACATATTTCGCGAAGTTATTTACTGTTGTTTGTTAGATTATTGGTAATAACTATTTTAATTAAAAATAAGTAGGTAATCCGTTTTCTTTTGCCAGCAGGGGAAACTGGAGCTGGAGAAATGAAATCGTTTTTACACGAAACCATAGAAAAAGAATCCGTGTACCTGTATATTCTTTATTACTTATATATATGTTTGTCCATGCAGGTACAAATTATGAAAAAAAAAAAAATGCTTACCTATAAAAAAAGTCACGGTTTGCCACTGGCCCTGAGCCTTCAAAAGTTATAACAATAGAAAAATATCACATACTACGAATACCGATAAAAAATTATGAAATGGATTTCGAATAATTCATTGTATTTTTCAATTCAACATAATGGCGATATGCTTTCAAATTGATAAACTAATTTTCCTAATTTTATTTTCAGGATTTGTGTCCTGTGCGCCGTCTCCCTGTAAAAATGGTGGCACCTGCATATCTTCACCGAAAGCTGAGTCCTACTGCAAGTAAGTACTTTTATTTTATTATTTCTCCGTTTCGGTACCTACCACCCTTTGCCACATTTCCACTGGCAAATATGTAGGACTTCGGTTGTTGAAGGTTGGAGTTCCTACCCCAGTTAGAGATTGACAGAGAAGACACGAGGTTGCTGTTTGATGTTTATTTATTACATGGCGAATAAATAATGAATTATGTCGGGCGAGTGTTACGGCGATTAGGAGTTGAAGTAACTGCACTTGAACATGCTGGAGCTGAGCGAACTGGACTGAACTCGTTGGCCTGACTGACTGACGTTGGGTCCTGTGATCTCTTTATAGACCAAGTTCCTTTGTAGTTCATTTCTTCATGGTAGGGACGATGTGAATGTACTGCAGAACGATGCCCCCCGATTTCATTTGCAGTACTGTTACAGTTGCTGTATTGGATTCTATAGAAAATGATGACATTGCTTTCTTCGGTCATCACACTATTTCAGGTAAAAGTTTTAGCCCGAGTGTGTCATCGATTATGAACAATGATTTCTACAAATATATTAATTATAGGGTTCACAGTTCACACGAATATAAGACATTACCGACATGTCCCGGCATCGGACCTATTGTCCTAGTGTAAACAGAAATTTGAAAGACGAGACAACGGTCCAAAACATTGTTCTAGAGATAGACAGGAAGGCTGTCTCCGCAGGACAATTGATTATGTGTACCACCACGAACGCTTTGTTATCGTGTGATGTGTGAACGCGCGCGTTCAGGACATCATCATCGTTTTATGTCCGCTCTCTAGTTGGAGCATATGGTGTCCACAAAGAGCCTCTATCGGCTGCCAGCTCCAGCGCGTCCTCCCAAGTCAGGTTCGCGTCCCGTAGTTCTGGCATAAACTGCCGACGAACAGTCAGCAATGGACGTCCAGGACGTCGAGAACCTGATGCCTTGTAAAGTAGGCAAGCGTGGTTAAGGCTTCCAGGAGGCATCCGCGGAATATGGCCCAGGCAACCGTCAAAGTCAAACGACCGCGGACCCGAGATTCTTCTAAGACACCCATTCTCAAAACATAGTATTTTGCTGTTTTTGGCCCTAGTGAGGTGCCACGACTCGCATCCGTAGAGGAGAATAGGTATTATGCAGGCGTTATACACGCGGCATATTGTTTTTACCGAGTATATATTTGATCACCAGACAGCCTTCATACTGTTGAATGTGGCGGCTGCCACTCCTAACCACACTCCCTGTTCTTTTTGAAGGTTGCCATTTCCTTTTTCACGTTCAGGACAGTAGGACAATAGCCACTTGCACCGGACGTGCGTGTCGCTCCCGTGCGTTTTTTCTGCCGAAAATGTCGCGCAAATAAAATCGCAAAATAAATATATTTTTCTAAAATTTATTTAACGTTAATTGTCCATTGGTAGGCTTATTGCCAAATGGCAATTTCTTCCAACCAACCAATAAAATAATATATATTTTTGATAGTTTATGTTAAAACATATTCAATAGAAAATAAAGATAAAAAAAAGCTAACGATATATGAAAATAGAAATAAATGTATTTGTGCATAAATTGCCTTAAATTAATACTATTACTCAATGGGAAAAATAAAAAAAAGAGGAAAGGAGGAGAGATTAAGGAAGAGAGATTAAGGAGGAGAAAGGAGATGTTTCTTCAGACGTGATTTAAACAGAGATACGTTAAATATATGTTTATATACCGAACGCTACTTATGGTGCATCGATTTTCCAACCTTTAGAGACAAACAGTGCAAAAAATATCGCGGCGATGGCAATTTTAGGTGGTATGGACAGTTCAAAGATATAATCTTTTTCGTGAATTAGAAGTACAGCCGAATTTATTTATTTATTTATTTATTTATTTATTAACATACACGGCATAATTGCCTTTTACAAATTTATAATATAAACATATAAGGTTTGATATTTTTTAAACTACATATTTGCACTCAAAACTAAGGAACAATAATCAAGCCTAAAAATTATATAACATAATATTTAAAAAAAAAAAAAGTTTAAATAAAACAAAAGTTTGAAATAAAAAGTAAACGAGAACTTTAAAAATTAATATAAAAAGTAAATCAAATTTTAAACATAATAAGGTTTATAATAAAAATATATATAAAAAAAAATAAAAAAAACAGAAAATCATATATGAAGTAACTACATTAAATATGATTACTGCTCATCTTTGAAAAAGTTTATAAGGTTTGTTCTATAAGAACAATACCCCACATTAAATATATCCGATATGTGGGAACAACTATTGCCGAGTTCATGAAGTTGAATTGAATAAGTTCGAATTGTTGTATTGTCGAGGCTGTTCACGGAGCTGGGTCAGGGCAATATTGTCCTATCTATTGTATCCTCAGGTGAACTTTATTGCAACCCAATAAACTGTCACTTCAGCAAACATGAAGCTCTCCGCGCCCCGCGTAAAAACAATCAAACTCGTGTTTTGACTGAGCAATTCAGCACCCACGTAATTAATTCGACTCCACGATTCACTTGGATAGATCGCGTTCCTAAAAGATGAAGAAATAAGTTCATTCCGAGCGAGAACAACAGCCAAACACTAGTTTGTAAAAAGTCTGAATTCATTAAATAAAAAATGGCTGCGTATAGTGTTTTTTTCCAAGTAAATATTTTCCCTCAGTAAAACCAATTATAATCGCGAATTAAACATAATTGAAAAAGTAGCTAATAATAATTGATATTATTGTGATTTAATACATAAAATGTTAAAGAATAAAAATAAATTCATTGAAAAATATTTATACTCTGCAAATAAAAATATAAAAACCAAAAATAAATCCTGGAAGAAAATTCTATTCCCTGGTCCGATATCTATAGATATTTTAAAATTCTTACCCCCAATATCCAACCCGCGTTCTATACTAACAACAATTTAGGAAAAATACTTAATAACTTGAAATCTAAAATAGAACTTTTTAAAAAAGCGGTGTATATGAAATTACGTGTGGAGATTGCAACAGCAAATATATCGGCCAAACTGCGAGAAATTAAAAAAATAGAACTAACGAACACCGCCGTGGACTTTCTAGTAATAGTTTTTCTGAATTCGCAAACCATATTATGGATACAAACCATTCGTTTCATTCGCACAAAATTAAACTTTTGCATACGGTCCCAAATAAAGAAATCATAATGAACAATTTAGAAAATTTTAAAATACAAAAAAATTTAAATTCAGAGAAAACTTTAATTAATAATCTTATATTTTAAAATGCATTACCCCTGCTATCAATATTCCCCATAATTAGGAAAACCCCACCCCCACACCTCACATTGCCTTCCGCCTTCCGCCCGACCCTAACAGTACCTAAGTATTAATCTGTGTATGTATTTTAGTTTAGTTTGTATTTACACCTGAGGATGGGTAATACTGACTACCCGAAACAAGTCGTGTTTTAATGTATTAAACTCTTTTGTGGTAAATTTACAAAGTGTTTTATTTTAAATAAATTCTAAATATTTTCCTAGCAGCAAAAATATTAGACTTCTTTTCGTCATGCAAAAAAACATTCATTGAGTACGCACGTATGTACATATCGGGGGCGAATCGTCCGTATAAGCTATTATACGCATCTTTGGTAGCATTATTTTGAGTGACGGATTGTTCTTTATTACATTTAGATTACTCAGAACGAAAGATAAATTTGTGACGCCCAAAGAGGCGATATTTCGAAGTACCGATTTCCTTAACAACCGACTTAAGGACCGATCAACTGAGGGCCATAGGGTCGATAAAACGAATTTATTTACCGTTTTACTGTTTAATTACTTTTTTCGGATGCATACACTGTTATTTATTTAAACTGACACATTTTTAAACGGATTAACTTAACTTAACTTTCGACAATTCTTGTAAAATTAAATCTTACTAGATTTAATGTTATGATAAATCGTAACATAATTTGTAGGCAATATATTACCCAGGGCCCAAAATTGAAGAACTTCCTCATCGTATCCAATGTAGGTCCATATTCCGTGTTCCTTTCCTTTTTCAAATTTTTCTAACTTTTTACAAAGCCGAATGAAATGAGTTTTTTCGCCACAGTACGCTTTTCATTAACATTTCCCTAATGGGACGGTTCTAAGTGGATCATTAAAGCCGGGTTCTTTGATCGAATAATAACAATTTTAAAACAGAATAGATTTTTCTAAATAATACAGTAGCAGGTTAAAAAATAATATGTATTCTCACATTTGCTAACATAAAAACTGATCGCTTCTTTCTTAAGTGGCTACTTTACACGCTGTGTAACATTCACCATTCTGCTCATATTTTAACATCTGTATTCTTTCAATTATTTCATCTGTTGATGTTCTGCCTATGTTTGAACATCTACATTTCCTCAACTATTCTATCTGTTGACTTTTGTGAAGCATTTAGACATACTCAAAACATTGTTAAATGTTCATTAATGTTCATTGTGATCGCTCAAATGCTTAGTATGTTTTTAATCACGTCGATAGTTATTTGTGATTAAGCTACAGTTCAAGCTATAGTAAACAACACCTTTCACACTACATTCGTCTTCCTGCTACAAATTTAGTTCGTTGATTACTCTTCACAAAAACAACCAAAAGTGACCATCGTAGTTTCCGGTACGTTGAAGATTAAACAAGTTTTTTTGATTGAAGAACCATTAACGCTCTCTCGGATGGACAGAGATCGAAATAATAATATTAATAACGTAATAGATAACGCTACAGATGAAAGCTTTTGCGGTAATATTAAAAAAAAAAAATATTAATAATTGAGGTATGCTGAATTAAAACGAGTATTATAATGAATGTAAGAAGAGATTGAAACAAGGTGTGTGTGAAAAGAAATTGTTAAAAGAAAGAGAAGGAATCGGGTTGTGGTCCCGTGGCTAGTGTGCGGACTCACGTATCAGAGGTCCGAGGTTCGAACCACACTCTACCCCAACTTGATTTTCATTTGAATCGAATGGATTTTCGGACGTTATTTTAATTTGCTCGTCATCGGTGGAAGAAAGACAAATGAACTACGATGAAAACTTCATTCTTCTTCAGCCTCTGTTCTCCACATTCTTCCCGATCGGTTGCTACTTGCAGCCAATTTTTACTCCCTCAGCAGCTACCATCTTTTCTGAGTTCTTCCGACTCCTCGCTTATTCTCCCAAGGTCTCCATCTTAATTTTTTAGGAGTCCATCTAGTGGGGTCTTGCTCGCAACATGCCCTGCCCATTGCAACTTCAGTCCTGCAACGCGATCCATAATATCCGCTATTCTGGTTCTGTTCCTAATTTCTTGATCTCTTATTTAATCTCTCGGGCTTATACCGAGCATGGATCTTTCCATGGATCGCTGTATGCATTTGAGCTTTTCTCCATTTCTTTGTGTAAGGGCCATAGTCTCTAATGCATATGTCACTGGCAGTATACGCGATTCGTAAGTTTTCCTTTATAGATTAATCTGAATCTCTTTATTTACAAGTATGTGCCTAAGTTTTCTAAAAGCTGCCCAACTCATTCCTATTCGTCTTGGCAATTCTGCCGTTTGGTTTTCCTTCGCAAATAACTATCTACGTGATAACAATTTCTCACCATGGTTGTTTATCGTATTCGCGATCACAATGCAACATCCGTGAACACCTAATATTAAATGTCAAAATATTTACGTTTCGCGATGTATAATCCTGCTGCGCAATCACACATTTGAATTTCACCGGTGTAAATATGGAAAATATTCCAAACCTGCTATTTTTATTTATTTATTTATTTATTATTAATCATGCTTTTTTTTTATTGCATTTAGCCGGCGGTTGGCAATCCAAATGTCAAGAAAAGCAGTCGCAATAGTAATTGTAATTTTTTTTTTTACTTTTTTGCAAATGCAATATATTGTATTATTTTTATAGTAAACGTCGATTTTTCGCCAGTGAACTGTAGGTATGTATTTACGAGGAAAACAAAAAACAAACTGACACGAGCGTTGACTTAGGACTACACACGCGTTGACTTAGACTGCGATAACTTAAGCATGTTCATTATGATCGCTCAAATGCTTAGCATGTTTTAAAGCTCGTCGATAGTTATTTGTGATTGAGCTACTGGCGTCCATTTGTTCTCCGCATCTTTTCAACGTGTTTTTCTGCGCTATAATATCCATAGTTTATAGGTACGCCCGTAAATCAGAACTTGATATCAAACAATAATAATATGAATTTATAATGTACAATAAATAATGTCGAGTGTTTCGGAACCGCCTTGATATTATCACCAAAACACAGCTATTCCATTTAGTGTTTTGATAGAAATCTCGACATTTCGGCCATGAATACACGATATGCAGATCTTGTCCTTACGAGGTCACCGGGGGTTTCGTCAAACGTCGGGGCGTCTTTGCAGAGAACGCCCTGTTCCAAAACATTGATTGTCAATGAGTGCATGTTGTATTGGGCGAATTATCTGAATGTTTCCTAGATGCATACCAGGTTTGTTTAATATGTTCATTAATCCTAAAGGGAATGATTATGTGCCCAACCGAGGGAGACATTTTATATATTTTTTTATCTATTTCTTAATTTGTTGCTCTACGCAAAGTTATTATACCTCTATTAATTCGGCGAACGTGCATTTGCGGTCGCAGGCCCTACGGCATGGAATGCTCTCCCAGCAGAAGTCCGAAACTGTGAGAGTGAAGTGATGTTTCGGAAGAAACTTAAAACCCACTTGTTCTCTAAATCATTTGAATGAATTCTTAGCATATGGTGGAAAAGTACATTATTTTTCTTAAAGTAAAAAGTTAAAATTAAATATATATCTTTATATAATCACTTTGTAAAGCGCCCTTGAGGTATTATATTACGAAAATGGCGCTATATAAGTTATCCATAATAATAATTATTATCGTTGCAACTGAGAGGGAAACATTTCGAGAAGGGAATATGGAAGGCTAGGCATTTATGTCCTAAAACCTGTCATTGGTTGGTTCAAGTGGCCACTTTCCACACTGTGCTACATTCGCCATTCTGCCCATGTTTAAACATCCATATTTCCTCAACTCTCCCATCTTACTTTCCAATTTTATGAGTATGTCCGAATGTTTGCAGACAGACTGGATTTTCTCCCTGGGACCTTAATCAAATTTAGATCTTAATAACTCCCTTGGGAAATCCAGCCTATCTGCAAACATTTGGACGTACTCAAAATATTGTTCATTTTTATTACTTGTTATGCCATTTCTGTTTTATATAATTTTGCACACTTGCCAAACACAAGAGCTTTATTCTTTTTTGGCAAGTTCAACCTGCGTTGAGTTTTTTATTTCTTTATGTATTGTTTTCATGTCAAATAAAGTTTTACTAATATACAAAAAGTAAAATATATTTTTAATGTTTTTTTAACTATGTTTTCACTACATTTTTTTACTATGTTTTCACTACATTTATAACTTTGTTTTTACTATGTTTTTGCTTAATTTTTTTACTACATTTTTAGTTTGTTTTTACTAGATTTTTTACCATGTTTTTACTCCATTTTTTACTGTGTTTTTACTCCATTTTTTACTGTGTTTTTCACCTTGTCTTTCATTATAACTGTTTCTATATATTAATTACGGTTTTTCTTTTACACTTTTCGAACGGGGTAAATAACCCTAGTTAGGTAGTCAAAACAACATTGCATAAATTATAATTTTGTGTATCTAATATAAAATGATAATAATAAAAAAGAAAAATTAAAAAAAAAATGCTTAAATTTATTGTAATTTTTATTGATCATATTTTCTTTTTTTAAAATTTATAAAGGTAAATTGGTCTGTTCGATTTGCTCCCACGGGGGCGCAGTACCCCCGCTCTACGGTGCTCGCACTGTCCGAGGTTGGTACACATTTCGACAGGCATTGCGCACTCCATTCCCCAGTAAATGTCAGCCAATACCCAAAGGCGAATACTAATATTACTGTAGGTAATAAGGTAAATGCCCCTACATCGCACCTTTTCTCATGTTTTAGTCGAAATATTACACAAGTAATTTATAAATTATTTTGAGTTTGTCCGAATGCTTTTAGACAAAATACTCTAGCGAGAGAATTTTTTAAAAATATTTGTAGATTAATAAACGTATTACTTTATATAATTGGTGCATATATTATTTATTTTTTTATTTACTTTTTATTTATTCAGTTTTAAAATAGTACATACATAAAATATGAATGTCCTAATATTGACTTATATCTAATTATTTTTAAAACATACACTAATTATTAACATTTCTAAACAATACGTACACTTCAAAGCCAACTCGAAAAATATTACTTTTTAAGAGCTAACTTATCTGCTACACACATGTTTTTTAACTTACACCTTAATGTTTTTTTTATTGGTTTCTTGTTTATAATGGTATTTCCTTATAATATAACTGTACAGCTCGGTGCATCAACTAGTTCTGTGTCTTTGGTACATGAAGCCTACGACTGATCATCTTATCTTCATGTTACAAAAAATGATCAAGATACGCTCAGATTGGTGTTCCAATGCTGTGCCCTATGCACTATTAGGTGCGGAAAGCTAGTGATGATAATGAAATAATCAGAACGCAAATATTTCCTTTTTTACTAAAATAAAATAAAAACTTGTGAATGTTGCACAGTGGGTAAAATGGCCACTTAAACCAGCCAATGACCTGTCATAAGCCCTGTAAATGGCAGGGCTTTCATATATTCTAAAAAATGTTTTCCATCTCTGTTGCAACAAATGTGTCGGTTAACATCGAAAATGGATATATCCAGAATAAGCATTTTTCACAAAGAAAACTTTTCTGAAACTGATTATTGCTATTCGACTAAATTGTTATTTAGACTATATGTAGGTCTGACGTAGGTAATAAAAGTATTCTACGTTATTTGATTTGATCGATTAGACTTAGTTTCCGTGTAAAACTTATATATAATTTGGATGTAACTCATTTTGATATATCGGAATGGATTTAACTATTATATAAATAAAACACGAGTGATACTTTATGCGATACCTAGAATATGCGACCAATATAACAATATATTTACCGAGGCTGATATTTTTTGTGACAATGTATGTAAATTTACGTAAAAAATTATTGAAATTTTGAGAGAAGCAGACATTTAACATTATTATTATATAAATATTTTTTTCATTTCGTTTCTTTTACATTTATTATATTGAACATAATTTAAATTATTGTATTAAGTGTAAACAATTTTTTTGGTGTGTGCATGAGTTTCTTACTCTAATATACAAAGAAATTGGCAATATATGTGTACATACTGTTTGTTTACCTAATAAAATAAATAAATAAATAAAATCAATTCGATCGGGTTGTGTTCCCGTGGCTAGTGTCTCGGACTCACGGCTCGAAGGTCCGTGGTTCGTATCCCACTCTACCCCAACTTGATCCCATTTTCTAAAAGTGAGTTCTTTACAACCCTCAAAATGAAATGTATGGGTGAATCATAAGAATGCAAATGTTCCTTTTCATTTATAATTAATTAAAAAAACACCAAGGAATATTGTGTTTTTATCATTTGTATAGAAAAATCGGAAAACTTACCAAAAAACATTCTAAAATAATAAATGGTATATATATCGTATAACTTAATAATCAATTATCTAGTAGGTAGTCGTGTTATTGTTTATTTTTGCATAAACATGTCTGCCTTAAAACAAGTTGTACCTAGTTAGGCAGACTAGACATAATCCAGAGAAATCAATTACCTAAGTATGTATTTAGTCGATAAAGTTATTATTATTTTTGTTAATAAACCGTTATTATAATTATTATTCTTTTCTTTCCATTTAAGGCTGTAGCCTGGTAAAACGAACGCGAAATCATACAATTTTAACATTTTTAAACAAACGTTTTTTTTAATCACGCAATAATATAAAAACATAAATTAGATAAAAACAACAATTTGAAAGGTATTTCCGTTAAAAAATATACTTAAAAGTTTTATGTAACTAAAATATAATTACTTTTAGACCGGCAGATTACGCCATTTCAAATTTAGACTGAACTAAGGTATCTGGGATCTCGATAAAGAATAAGTATTGAACTAAATTTTGTTGCAATAATTTAATGATTGAACATGAAAGTGGCTGAAGCATTTTAAATCACATACATTTTTGTGACATTTTCTTTTATTTCTACGTAAATTTATGCCTTCGGTAATACTTAAAAAAATAAATTATCGAAATACTTTGGTTGAAACGTTTTTTTATAGAATTGTATTCTCTTTTTTTTTTTTAAAAAAAAGAAGATTATTCTGGTTGTAATATTTAATTTATAACAACATATTATTTACGTTTTTATGATCTTCAGACCTCCCCAGATACCTAAATTTAGTATGAATTTGAAATGGCGTCTATTTTACTACATATTTATCTGCCGGTCTAAAAGTAATTATATTTTAGTAATATAAATCTTTTAGGTATATTTTTTAACAGAAATACCTTTAAAAAAATATTGTTTATATCTAATTTAAGTTTTTTAATATTTTTATTATTGCGTTATTAAAAAAAAACTTTCGTTTTAAAATGGCAAAATGGTATGATTTCCTAATTTTGCTTTCGTTTTACCAGACTACAAAGCCATAAAATATACACAAAATAATGTCTTTCTAGTTTTTGTATCAACATTCAAATCTGCCGTTCGTAGCTTCACCCCATAGCCATATGGCGCGTCTCCCTTTCTCAAGACTCGGGTTTTTTGTATCCCGCTAAGGTCGATGATATTTAGAAAATTAATTTTAGGGTCCTTTATACATCCTGTCACAGTGCAGTATGCACCTGAAATCTGTTCGCATTCCAGAATAAATATATTATCATGGAAACTTGTTTCAATATTGGTAAATATTTGTATACATCAACGAGTCTACCGGTTTCGTTGGTTCATTAATAACGCTGACATACGAATGCAGGCAATTGGTAAAATAAACCAAAGTAGGGAACAAAATGCCGAACACTCTCTTCTGGTGGAATGGAAGGCCTGTTGACTGCTGCCAACAGGCCGGCTTCTCCTGAAGAGTTTTAAGTGGTTTCCTCTCCACATGAGCGAATGCCGAGAAGTACCTGATTGGCCCACATTAGAATATCCTTCCTGATCCCAACAGTTTAGCTAAAAGAAAGTAATATAATAGCAGAAAAATCCTCTTTGTGAAATATAAACCTTGTGTATTATAGGCAAGGTAAAAAATAATGCAACACCCATATAAAAATTAAAAGAAAACATACGAACGCCACTCTACACTTTCACCAAAGTAGGCATTAGGCATTCAAAAAAATATAATGAATATATCTTCACGATCGTAGAACTACGACGCATGTGATTTTCTTCAACTTTAAACAAAAGCGGTTTAATTATTTTTTGACGCATTATTTATTTATTTATATATACGCTCAATAGGCATTTTAAGGACATATTTATACATAGAAAATAATTATAAAGGAAAGTAGATAGACACAATGGTACATAGAAAACTTGGTGGGAGTGGATGCGGGAGAGGGGTTTATAATTGAACATTATTTTTGGTACGTGTATTTTGTACATACACAAATCTGGATTTCTCCCATTTCAACATAGATGGCGCTCCAACACGCTTGTGAATGGTTTTTCATTTAATAACATATATACAAAAATCAAAAATGTTACCTGTGTCGATATTCGCTAATAAGCGGAATGGGGAATGTTGTAGTACGTAAAGTGGCCACTTAACCCAGCCAATGACAGGTCATAAGCCCTGTAAACGCTCGAATATCCATAATCCTGAATTTGAAATAATTCTACCTCATCTCTGTAGGGATATTAATAAAAAAATTATAATTGAATTTGATTCAGTGATCGTTTGAAAGAAAACAACTTTTTATCAAAGAAATCAAGACCGGTATGTTTGTTGGCAGATCTAAGAATTCTGGGCATAGGGGAATGAAAACCATAGTTAGTTCTATGGTTATCGGTATGAAAGAGTAAGTTTTGTCCGAGGTTTCTACTTGGGATATTTAATTTTATTGAGCTCAGTAGTTCAGGTGCATCGATGATTGAATTGAGCATTTTAAATAGGATTAAAAGGTCGAATTTATTTCGACGGTCAAGATATATTTAAGCTAGTTTCTTACTTATTATGCGTATAAAGGTCTCTGGATCAGCCCAACCTCAAGCCTATCTTTCTGATAAATCGATGTTGAACTGATTTAATATTTTTGATGTGAGCATCATAATATGGAGACCAGATAACAGAGGAATGCTCTAGGTGCAGGCGAACTAGGGAACAGAAGAGAGTTTTAAGGGTATTGATATTTTTGAAGTCAGTTGTTCTTCTGTTAATAAATCCAAGGAGTTTTACGGATTTATTAATAACATGCTTAATATGAACTGTAATATATAAAAGAAAGTTAAGTGTCAAGTAAAATTCCTAAATCTCGCATATTAGACACAGATGATAATATTTCATTGTTCAGTGGCTAGTCGCATATGATTGGATTTTCCAGACGAAAAAATCTCATAACCTCGCACTTACTTAAGTTGAGATGTAGATTTATGTCACAACTTAATAAATACAAAAGTCTATCGAGTATAGGGGACAGACGAAATGAATCAATTCTAGAGTATTAATATTATAGATAACTTATACCTACCGGAGATATGTCCGATTTGACCCAGTTGTATTGAAAATGGTGGAATACTAGGAAAAGTAAATTTTATGCGTCATTTTCCTAAACAAAATCATTTGAATTCGTACAGAAAACTTTACCAAACGTCTTGGATTGAACTCAATTTAATAAATATTTTGACGAATAAATAATACTTTAAAACTAGGTCTAATATGATCCACCACCATCAAAAACACGTATTTTTGAGCCAGCGGGCTTTAAGAATTAATAAAGCCTCGCGGTTTCAGTTGAATAATTGATGTTATAATGATCTCTTCTCTGTGTTTTTTCAATTAGTTCTTTTTTTTAAAGATCCAAAGAATATTGATTTTCTCTTTGATCGAACAGATGTGGTTTTGTCGCCCAGAGTGGATCACTTGCTAAAAAATGTTCAATTGTTACACACGTGCATATTTTTCCCCTTCAAATATGAACAAGCAACCCCCTGTACTGCGTTTGAATAGCGCGCATGAATAACCCATCATAGTACTAAAATAATCATATTGTTATAAAAACCTCGTCTATTTTATCCCTAAAAGCATTAAGTAACAATCACTTGCCGAAAATGAATGTTAACTGGCAAACTAGGCAAGATCGTATTCATTGCCCTTTTTTCATGTTTACGTAGTATGCAGATGTCGCAAATATACACATGCTATTATTTTTCACCCTTTACCGATAAAATAAAAAACATTTTCTTGTATTGATACTGCTCCGCCATTTTATCAAATTTTTTTACATGGAAAAACAGGGATGAAAGTAGGCTGAATGCTGTCGAAATGCGATCTCTGGCGAACGAGTGGTAAAACTAAAACATTATGTAAGGCTGAGATAAGCATTATCAACAAAATCAAGAAAGGAGCTCTGCGCTGGTTTGGACATGCAGAGCTTTCCATTATACTTTGTCAAACGCTTTAACTGTATCCACAAAGTCAGAATAATCGGCGCGCGTGCATGATAACGTGTATGAGTAAAGACAAACTGCATCCAAATATGGCGTTCATTCATTTTATTGTAGAATCGAATTTGAAATAATTTGCGATTTCTAAAACATTAATTGTATGCTGCCAAACATAGATGCTCTATTTTTTTAAGTGTCCACTTGCAGTTTATGTAGTCAAGCTTTACCCCTTCAAAACTTAATTTCTGTCGATCTAATCTCACCCCTATCGCCAGCGACATAAGCGCTATTTTTGTCCATATTCGCTTGGCTTGAAGATGCACCCAGCTATCATTTTACGAACAAGTTCATATCGATAACAATTGGCATTAATTTTGTTTAACTCGTCCCCCAAAAAATCAAAACTTCAAGCGTTTTTCGACCTAAGGACCGAGTGAATAAGGACTGAAATAGCGCTCGTAAGTTTGGACGCACTTAAAAAATATTACAATTGATATGATGTATCGGATAATAAGCTTTATTTCATTTGCCCGAGAGGAGATTTTTGCGTATCCTTTATTGCTACCATCACCTGCGGGGATTTGAGAGCAATAGTTCCCAAACTTATTGAAAAAAATGTTTTTTTTTTACAATTATTTTTATTCTTTATTTGGATAACCAACATCTATATTTATCTTAAATATAAAACAAAACAAATTACAAATAAGCTAATTACAGGTTTTCACAAGAATCACAGTAACATAAAAAATATTCTCGAACATCAAATAAACAGTAATCTAATGTAAATCAAAAGAGAAAAAAAAAACACAAATTATTTCGAAAGCAAATGCTGCACGTCATTTTGATTATTCGCAAATAAATCTATATTTAATGATTTTGGTAGTACATTAAAATTATTTAAAATTCGCCATAAATATGAATTTTGCCTATAATTAGATGAAACAAGAAAATGTTGTAGTAAACGTGGGCAGAATTGGAAATCTTACACGGTGTGTAAAATCGCTACTTAAACCAGCCAATGACAGGTCATAAGCTTTGTAATTGCCTAGACTCTCATATTCCTTTCCCTGTTTAATCATTGTTTTTTTTATCAAGTCACTGTAAATGCTTTTCAGTGACTTGATAAAAATTTCAAAAACAGTGAGTTCGATTCCCAACGTGGTTTACACGAAATATTTATTTAAAAACGTGTTTTTACACTTGAGTATTTCATGGTACCTGAAGCGTAAGACTGGTCATCTCACCTTAATGTAACAAAAATGATCAATATACTCTGTGATTGGTGTACCAATGCAGTGCCCTATGCATCTTTAAGTGCGGAAAGGGAATGATGATGCTGGACAAAAATATGGACAAATCATATTCAGTAATAAATGTTATTAATTCTTCTGTGGCTGTGGTGTAAGACGAGTCTATATTGGATACATGACTTGATATATCTCTCTGATGTATTTAAATTATATGGGTGTAGTTTTTTAAATCTTCCAATGGACATTTTCACACCGGATTTAGAAAGTAAAATTGTATAAAAATGCTTGAGTTTATCTAATACAAAAAATATTTATCCTTGCCATGCGAATTGTACGTGTGAAAATGATTCTAATATCTCAATAAAACTGTTTATTGTTAAAGAAAGAGCGTGAAATTAGAACTTATAACAAGGAAGAAAGAAACGCTGTTTGGTGGACGGTGTTTGTGTGTAAGAGACAAAACAAAAGATGAAATTCGTTCAAACAGTCGGTTATTAGCAGTGAGCTGGAGTGCACGCTAGTTGAATGACCGGCGTAGTTTAAAAATATAAAACTAGCTAGCTGCAATCAAGATTAAATATTAAAATAATATACTAACTTTAAATTAACTAACTAACTAACTAACCATCACGCCATTTCCCCAGAGGGGTAGGCAGAGAGGATAGAACGCCACACCACTCTGTCCTGGCACACTTCCTTTGCTTCCTTCACATTCATACATCTTCTCATGCACGCACGTCGATTATTCCGACTTTTCACATGACCACTTTCAAGAATTTGTTGTACTTGATCATGCCATGTCTTTCTCGGCCTTCCTCGACTTCTACAACCAGTCACATTCGCATCATAAATCTTTTTAGCCGTTCTTTCATCATTCATTCGCTCCACATGACCGAACCTTTAAATTGACCCTGAGAAATATGTTTGTCGCAAAATGCAAATTTAGCAGTTCAGAATGTAGTCTTAGTCCCGACACTGATGAATGAGAGCGAAGTATGCACTTGGAAAAACGGTGCTGAAAGTAGGCCGAATGCTGTCGAAATGCGATTTCCCACACAAACGTGTGGTAAAACTATGTACAATAGATAGACAAATGTTGAGATCCGTACATTATGTAAGGCTGAGATAAGCATTATCGACAAAATCAAGAAAGGAGCTCTGCGTTGTTTTGGACATGTAGAGAGAATGGACAGCGAAAGAACGGCTAAAAATATTAACAGTGCAAACATTAATGGATGCAGAAATACATGAAGACCGAGAAGGACATGGCAACGACTTGACCGAAACTAACACTTGAAAATGGACATGTTTAAACTGGGAATAATCGGCGTGCGTGCATGAGAAAATGTATGCATGTAAAGAAAGCGAGATATGTATGCAAAGATAGAGTGATTTGGCGTTCTAACCTCTCTGTCTACTCTTACGGGAAAACGGCGTGCCGGTTTGTTATTAGTTTGTTTTTATAATAACTTTAAGTTGTTTGCTTTAAATTATTTATTGAAATTCCATTGTAATGATGTAATAACTTATATTTACATATAAGTTATTAATTTTAAAATACTTGGTACACTTCTACTTATTTGTTTGACCAATTAGCGCTTTCACCCTCTGATGGGCATCTTCAAACTGGTGAATATTATACAGTGCAAGGATTTTTTATATAAAGCTAAATATTATCTTAAGTGTATCTTTAAGTCGCTTTAATAACATGTGTCCTATCGGCACGTTGAATTTTAATTTTTGTGCGCCTACTACTTTGAAACTATTTTACGTATCAAAAAGATTGAGGATCATTTTTTCAGTACTTGAAAAAAATCGCTTTGGTTGGCCAATTGTCAGTCAATTGAGTGTCTCTCCCCTCGACTGCCACTTTTCTTCACGCTGTTTTCTACCGTATGCACGGCTCGGTAAGGCCTAAAATAGTTTTTCGTAAACACGAAGTGCGTAATGGAAAACGGTTTCGGGTTTTTTAAACTATTGTATACTCAAACAATAGTGGATATTCTTTTGTAATTATTGCTTCCCTGTGTCCTAGCATGCGGCGTGTTTAGATAGTATTTTTGTCATACTTCTAACACAAATCTATCCTCGTTGTGTAATTTGTTTTATTTTTATTTTTTATTTATAAATTTCATAAATGGTATGTTTTTTTTTATTCTAAACAAATCTACTTTTACACATCTAAATATTATAACTGTAACTCTCAAAAAAAGAGACTAGAGGTATTGTTGGATGGGGTGGTGCATATCCCAATATATTAAACCTTCTTAAAATAGTACAAAGATTAATTATTAAAGTAATTCTAAAGAAACCCTCAACATTTAATATGGAAAGTCTATATAACATATTTAAAGTTCATATAGTAGACACCATTTATAAAATAAATTCAATTATACAAATTTATAAAGAAGAAAAAATAAAAGATTTTTTTTATTTTTTTTTTATTACTTAATTTCATAAAAGGTACATGTTTTTTTTAATTCTACACATATCTACTTTTACAGGTGTAGTAAATGTTATCACTGTAACTCTAAAAAATAGACTAATCTTGTGCTTGGAGAGTGACTTACACCGTTGTAGTTGTTTATTGTTTATTATAAGAGTTTATATAATTTTAAATACGAGTACATGAGAAAAAAATAAAAACATAGGATATATAAAGAAAAAACATAAAACAATAATTTGAGATAAATAAGTCAGTCAGATACCAAAATAATATTTAAATCACTAAATTCCACACAAGTCATGGTCAAACTAGCTTTGTCTTCAAAGGTGTCAAAAATTACAATAATCTCCTCAATGAACTAAAGACTATTAATTCTAAAATATCCGTAAATAAATTCAAAGTTAATCCATAGAAAATTTTAACAAGTTTAAAAACTTTCTTAAATTTGAATTAGTATGGATGTATTATTATTTTCTGTTTTTCTTTATATAAACTAAATATGGTATTGTAGGGTGGGGTGGTTCATACGCCAATATACCCTCTTAAAATAGTACAAAGATTAATTATGAAAGTAATTCTCAAGTAACCCTCAACATTTAATACGGAAAGTCTAAATAACGACAGTAGACACGTAGACACTCTTTATGAGATGAATAAGTCACTCAGATACCAACATAATATTAAAATTCCTAAATTCCACACAAGTCATGGTCAATATAGCTTTGTCTTCAAAGGTGTCAAAAATCATAAAAATCTTCCCAATGAACTAAAAACTATTAAAAATAATATATCAATAAATAAATTTAAAGTTAATCTAATGAAATTTTTTGAACACGTGTTACTACATTTAATTTGAATTAGTATGAATGTGTTATTGTTTTATGTTTTTTCTTTATATATCCTATGTTTTTTTTTCTCATGTACTCGTAATTAAAATGATATAAAGTCTTATTAATAAACAACTAAAACAGTGTAAGTCACTCTCCAAGCACAAGAGTTAGTCTCTTTTTTTTTGGAGAGTTTCAGTTATAACATTTAATAGATGTATAAAAGTAGATTTGTATAAAATATTTAAAAAAACATGTTCCACACATAAAATTTATCAATATTTTTTTTTTAAAATAAAAATCGTAAATAATAACTTAATCTTTTAAAGGTGTCAAAAATTATAAAAATCTTCCCAATGAACTAAAAACTAAAAATAATACATCAATAAATAAATTTAAAGCTAATTTAATGAAATTTTTTAACACGTGTTACTACATTTAATTTGAATTAGTATGAATGTATTATTGTTTTATGTTTTTTCTTTATATATCCTATGTTTTTTTTTCTCTCATGTACTCGTAATTAAAATGATATAAACTCTTATTAATAAACAACTAAAACAGTGTAAGTCACTCTCCAAGCAAAAGAGTTAGTGTCTTTTTTTTGGAGAGTTACAGTGATAACATTTACTAGATGTATAAAAGTAGATTTGTATAAAATATTTTTAAAAAAAACATGTTCCATACATGAAATTTATCAATAATTTAAAAAGAAAAAAAAATCTTCAAGAATAACTGAATCTTTTAAAGGTGTCAAAAATTTTAAAAAAATCTTCCCAATGAACTAAAAACTAAAAATAATATATCAATAAATAAATTTAAAGTTAATTTAACGAAATTTTTTGAACACGTGTTACTACATTTGTTACTACATTTTGAATGTATTATTGTTTTATGTTTTTTCTTTATATATCCTATGTTTTTTTTTCTCATGTACTCGTAATTAAAATTAAATAAACTCTTATTAATAAACAACTAAAACAGTGTAAGTCACTCTCCAAGCACAAGAGTTAGTCTCTTTTTTTTGGAGAGTTACAGTTATAACATTTACTAGATTTATAAAAGTAGATTTGTATAAAATATTTAAAAAAACATGTTCCATACATGAAATTTATCAATAATTTTTTTTAAAAATAAAAATCGTAAAGAATAACTTAATCTTTTAATAATCTGTAAAATGTTCTTCATCAGTGTTGTAATACGTCGAGTTCTATCCGTTCGTTTTTTCATGCTCGCACTGGAAATATAACGTATTGTTCACGAATCGGTGGACCTCGTTTTGCATATATAATTGGATTAGTGGAAACATCGTAGGGGAGTGTCGGCTAACTTGACACACCCCGCTGTGCAATGGCGCATACATAAACACGGTTTAAATTAACCGACCGAATCTGTTATAGGCACTCTTCTCTGTGGCATCTGTGATGATCGACGACCTCAATTTTTGTATGTATTACAACCGAGGTGTTTTAAAAAAAATATATACTAATAATTAGAGACAGACCTAAACAAGATTTTCAGCCAAAACCGTATTTCAACTTCTGTCCTAGTTTCGGCCGAAATCATAAATGACACTTCACACTTCAAAGTAAATAAATTTGAAATAATATAACATTTTCTTTGTGTTAAATCACTAGGTAAATTTAATCTGCCGATCGATTTCAAAACACGATTGTTCCTCGGTCAAGGCTTAAAATTATTTCATTTAAGCTTATTATGTGCTGTAATTATTTATTAGTTTATTTTAAGCCTTGACAAAGGAACATTAATGTTCTGAAACCGGTCGTCAGATTGAAGTTATTTAGTGATTTTACAAAATAAAATATTCAGATAAATATAGTTATAATATTTAACATGGAAAATCACATCACAATCAAAAATTTAGTGCTTCGAATAAAAAATTAATGATTAAATTTTCGCTGTAATTAAACAAACTTCGCGAATATTTTTGAGCGCTGGATTCGCCTATTTCATTAAAGTAAAACAAAAAATATAATAACTTATTAGTCAGTTCGGAGAAATATCTCGAGCTGGACGCACGTCGCTTCAATTGAGAAATATAAGGCATAAATGACACTCCAGATGAACTAGCTGACATACGTCTTACGCTTAGATCAGCTACATCTACGTCGAAAGGAAAAGTTATTATACCTCTAAGCAAACAGCGCACTTAATTCGGCGAACGTGCAACAAAGAAACTCTGTACATTTTAAAACTGTGAAATACATGAATAAATAAATAAATAAATAAATTTTAACAAATTACAACAGGGATGGAGAATACCTTAAATTAGGGAATATGGAAGTCAAGGCATTTACAGGGCTTATGACCTGTCATTGGCTGGTTTAAGTGGCCACTTTACACACTGTGTAACATTCACCATTTTGCCTATGTTTGAACATCCATATTTCTTAAATTCTTAAATCTGTTGATTTTAGCGAAGTCAAAGAGCTGAAACCTTTATTGTTGTGAAGAGATTCATCTGACTGAATTATTTCACATACTAGGCAACGCCTGAAAACAATTTTTCAATTTTTAAACTTCTTCTTGGACCGGTCTTTTGTGTATGAACATTTGGACAAACTCAAATATTGTAAATAAATTTTACGCTAGAGTTAAAGCTGTCTTACCGTAACCCTACGGATTAGAATTTCTGCGAAATGCAGTACCATGTATAAAATGTGTTAATCCGACAATTTCAAAATCTATAATTGAATTATTCTTCGTCTATTAAACACTGAGGCAATTTCGAAGATTATTTATATTCTCAATTATTCCTACAAAAAGTAGGTTATTTCAGCGGTGCCTCTTGAGATGCCGCGTTGTGGTCGTGTGAACTGTTTTTACGTTAACAATTTTACTCTTTCTGACAATCGCGAGACATCTCAATCGATTATTTTATGGGCAAGTGCAATCGGAGCGATTATTATCGATACAGAATAGGAAAATTCATTGTATTTATCACTATCCCATAAAAATAATACGTTTTTGTATTCGTTTATGCAGTTTTTTGTTTATGTCTTTGACCCCAAGAAAGAACTCGCTTAACAAGGCTTTTAATGATATCAAAGCTTGACGTGACGATGTACTATTCAAATGATACTTTATTTTAGCGACTATATTTTATTGGATCGGGCGTTGCGTTCTCGTGGCTAGTGAGCTTTTTAATAATTTAAAGGTATTTTTTAAATTTTATTTTGCTGTCTTTGTAGTCTATTTATGTCACTTTGTTCCCGGTAGTAGTTGCATAAAACATATTTTAGTTTTTACATTGGCTTCATACATTTTTCTTTCTTCTGCTTTTTTATTTTTTTGCGACTAGTCACTGAACAATGAAATATTATCATCTGTGCCTGATATACGAGATTTAGGAATTTTACTTGACACTTAACATTCTTTTATATATTACAGTTCATATTAAGCATGTTATTAATAAATCCTTAAAACTCCTTGGATTTATTAACAGAAGCACAGCTGACTTCAAAAATATCAATACCCTTAAAGATCTCTTCTGTTCCCTAGTTCGCCCGCACCTAGCGTATTCCCGTTATCTGTTCTCCTTATTGTGATGTTCACATCGAGAATATTAAATCAGTTCAACATCGATTTTTGAGAAAGATAGGCTGGAGGTTTAGCTTATCCAGAGAGCAGTATACGTATAATGAGTTAGAAACTAGCTTAAATATATCTTATCTTCAAGACCGTCGAAACAAATCCGACCTTCTAGTCCTATTTAAAATTCTCAACTCACTCTTTGATGCGCCTGAACTACTGAGCTCAATAAAATTTAATATCCCAACTAGAAACCTCAGACAAAACTTACTCTTTCATACCGATAACCACGGAACTAACTATGGTTTTCATTTTATTTTATTTTATTTTATTTGGGAAATCAACAGCTCTGCATACATATTTTTAGTAAACAAACAGATATAGTGTATAAACTCAGAACATATAACAGATTTCCACATAGTATACAAAGTTAGTAAAGAAACTATATTACATATCAAATAAATACATACAATTTATCCAAATAAAAATGTTATTTTCATGTACTCAATAATCAAAGATTTTTCAAATATTTATTTTAAGAACTATAATTTACTGTAAATTGGGCGGGATGAGGACAAGAATGCTTGAAAAGAGGATAAGGAGGGGAGGGGAGATGTACATATTTATTATTATAATGTCTACTAAGTTACATAATACATTTTTAGTGTAAATTTTCATTCCTCTATGCCCAGAATTCTTAGGTCTGCCAACAAACATACCAGTCTTGATTTCTTTGATAGCAAGTTGTCTTCTTTCAAACGATCACTGAATCTGATTCAATTATAAACACCTCTCTCCCGCTTCCATTTCTACCAAGTCTACTACATACTAATGAGTCTTTATACTTTTTTAATAATAATTTTCTATGTATAAATACGTCCTTAAAAATGACAATGCGGCGTATATATAAATATTATTATCTAAAATTTAGCTTCGTTAGTTGCTGACGTTTTCTCCTAAAACAACGAAACACCTTTTTGAATTATCTTTAAAAACGATCAATATTTTCATTTAATATGTTATGAACCCTTTGCGAATTTCTTAACAAAATATTCCCACGAAAACATTATTATAATTCAGCGACGCAAAACGAATAAATGTAAAATCTCAGCTTACGCGGCAGTTTCTATGCCGACAAATCCCATAATAACGCACGTAATGTGAAGTTGTCACTTGACCCATCCACACATTTTCTAGGTACGAAAACTTGATGACAGTTTGAAATTATTTCAGATATAACTTAAAAAATAAGCGTGTTGCGTTCACACGACATATGCATGCTTTTTCGATTTAAGCTAATTTAGCATTTAACTAGGAAAGAATATCGCACATTCATTTTTTTATGACAAAATACATTGTTTTACTTTACATATTACATTACATTACATATTTTATTTGTACAAAATATTCCTTATCAACAAAAGTGCTGGTATGAGGGGATAATATTTGTGCCAACGCGAAAAGGGGGCATAATTCTATGTGGTGTAATTTTACAGTATGGCTGTTTTAGTTATTGACAGCAAGGGTTTCGGTGTTTTTTTATTAATTACAAAAGATATTACTTAAAGTTTTCAACTTCAACGCTTGAGTATATTTAAATAGAGTATTTTCTACGAGATGTCATATTTATTTCTCGAAAAAATCGCGTATTTATGACATGTGCCCTTTTTCCTTGTCATTTTTTCTACATACTAAAATAGATTAAAATAGATAGACACTAAGTGCACTCAGGCCTAAATTCGTAGATACATTTTAGCTTTGCTAGTGCTCAAATTGGAGTTATATTTCCACTAAACACTTACTTTTCTACATTTCTACATATCTTTTCTTTCTCAAACTCACATTCAACTATGTTGGAGGCTCACAGGATATTGGTACATTCTCCTGAGGGCTTTGCCCTTTGCTGTCTTACTGATATCACTACTACTACTACTACCATCACGCCATTTCCCGTAGGGTAGCATACATTTCTAGAATTCATAAATCTTGTAATACACGCCCTTCGGTTCTACCCGCTTTTGACATGACCAGACTTAAGATTTTGGTTTATCTGATCATGCCACGTCTTCCTCGGTCGTCCTCGTCTCACGTCGCCGTTCATTTTCACCATATATACATGTTTTACCATTCTTTCGTCCATTCGTTCTACATGGCCAAACCATCTCAGAGACCCTTTCTTAATCTTATCAATAATACTTGACTCAGATTTACACTCTCGCCTGAATTCATCATTCGTAACCCTGTCATACATTGATTTCTCACTCATTCGTCTGAAAAGCGATTCATAAAAAGAAAAAAAAAACAAATCAACAATATTTCTTTAGTCCAATCTTGTCTAGTTTTATTGATCGTATCCATCTCACTCCATAGTAAAATCATCTGATAATCATTATTTTAAAAAAGAGACTGAATTAATAGTTCTTCACGTTGAAAATAAAATATTTTAATTAGACAACTTACAAATCTTAGAAATTTTAAAGATAGTAATACTACTACCACCATCACGCCATTTCCCCGTAGGGGTAGGCAGAGGTAATGGGCTGTCTCACACGTCTATTCTGGCATACATTCCTAGCTTCTTTCACATTCATACATCTTGTCATACACGCCCTTCGGTTCTGCCTGTTTTTGACATGACCAGACTCAAGATTTTGGTTTATCTAATCATGCCACGTCTGTATTGGTCGTCTTTGTCCCACGTTACCACTCATTCTCGCCATATATACTTGTTTTACCATTTTTCTGTCATCCATTTGTTCAAACAACGGTAGAGACCCTTTCTTAATTGTATCAATTATACTTGACTCAGATTTACACTCTCGCATGATATCATCATTTGTAACCCTGTCACACATTGATTTCCCTCACGTTCGTCTAAGAGATTGCATTTCGAACGCATTAACTCGGCTTTCATCCTTCCTTGATCTACTTCAGGTTTGACGGTGACATATACCAGATATAAAATTAGTTTCACATCATATCACTACGGTAGCAGTCGATTTGTGCCCGTATTCCATGTTGTGTTTTGTACCTATTTCCATGTTATTTTTTAACCTCAAAACATTCAAAAGAAGTGCACATTGCCCGAGGCTCTTAACGATGCGAAATTTTATTATTTTTATATCCAATAATTGGCCTTTAGCGTCTTATCTTAATAAGTTACGGCAATTAAGATAATCCCATGAAGCCTTCATGGTTAGGATTAATGGTGGCTTCACCAGCTCCCACGTCACCATACCGCGAGAGAATAGACCCCATTAATCACGTCTCGGCTGCATCCATGGCTAATATTCCTATTGTTGCATTCTTTCCGCTCTGTATAGGCGCATACATAAAATAAAGATTCAGCGTCCATCCATGTTCAGCTAAAGATGGAAAAAAAACTAATTTCATAGAAAATCTAAAAGAAAAAAATTAGTCTGTTTTTCTGGAGCAGCTCAAACTAACTCCCGCGCTACATTTCAAATCTTATTTGCTCCATATGGTGACAATATATCAATACATACAACTGAAATCAGTTAAATTTATTTTTAAGTACAATTAGTAACGAACAACAGAGATCAACAAGACAAACCATTTTTTTAATTTTTTAAATGAAAACCTTTATTAGCATTAATAAACAATAATAATAATAATATTTGACTGATTTATATAGCGCCATTTTTGTAAAAAATCCCCTCAAGGGCGCTTTACAATTGTATATCTAAACTTACATTCTAACTAAACTTCAGTGATACATTATATTTCCAGATTTAAAATTGAGGGTATGATAGTTTAAAAAAGTGGGATTTTAGTTGGGATCTGAACTGCCTGGGACTGTCGATGATTCGTAAGTTTGAAGGCAATTGGTTCCAGGCAGAGGGGCCGGCGGCGGCAAAAGCGCGATCTCCAAATCTAGTGTTTGGGGAGCGCCGGATTTCAACAAGTTTTCCTCTTCCTGAATCAAATGCTGACCTGAAAGTAGATTTTCTTTGACATGTATTTTCCCTAATGCAAAGGTCCGATAGGTATTTTGGAGCCATTTCATGAAGGGATTTGAATACTGTCCAGCACAGCTTGTATTTTATTCTCTCTGGGCTTTTTAACCAGCGCAAATCTCGAAGATGTTGTGAGATGTGAGAATATTTTTTTACTCCCGTAATAAGCCTTGCTGCTGCATTGAAAACAGATTGAAGTTTATTAGTTTGATTTTTTGGGAGATTTGCGTATATTCCATTACAGTAATATAGACGCGAAACGACATAAGCATTTACAAGAGCTTAAGTTGCATCTATAGGAATATTTCTCCGCACGGATTTGATCTGTCGGAGATGGAAGAAACCAGCACTTACCGTTTTATTGACCTGAGAATGAAGAGAAAGATCTGAATCTAAATGAACATTCAGTACATTCAATACATTCAGTAAAAAAATGGAACACTTAAGGTTGAACTTGCCAAAAAAGAGTCTGGCTGTTGTGTTTGTCAGGTTTACAAAATAACATTAAAAAGAAACAAAAAATGCATAACAAAATAATAAAATAAATAAAAATACAAAATTTATAAATTGATATACACAGGCACATATTATACATACATCTTTATTTTCAGAACAAGGTTAATGTAAATTATGTCAGGAAGCTTTTTTTTAATTAATCATTAAATTTTCCGTAATTTATTTCTTGACGTAGATTTTGTGGTAAACTATTGAAAAGCTTCCGTCCTATGTAAGTATAATGATGATTGGCCGTGGTAGTTTTAATTCTCTGTAGAGCGAGGCATCCTGTTATATCATCATCATCATTCCCTTTCCGCACTTAATGGTGCATTGGGCACTGCATTGGTACACCAATCGCAGTGTATATTGTCAATTTTTGTTACATTAAGGTAAGATGATCTGTCTTACGCTTCAGGTACCAGTCCAGGGACTATAAAATATTCCGGTGTAAAAACACCTTTTCAAATAAATATTTCATGTCAACCATGTCGGGAATCGAACCCGAGACCTTTTGCATGGTAGGCAAATGCGCTGACCACTGCACCGCGAGGCCGACAATCCTGTTATATAAAATGTTTTAATACTTTGTTTGCTTTTTATAATGTATTAATATTTTAATAATGTTTATTTTATTGAATAAAGACTCTTTAAATAAAAAATAAATAAAAAAGACGATACCTAGACTTGAATATTTTAAATCACGAATTCTTTGACACAGACAGCCCGCATGTTTGCTGAAATAGAAGTCCTTGTGTCCTTTTGTGCGTGCAAGGACTATACAAATCTGACAAAGCGCGCAGACGAGACGGGTAGAATCTGTGCATTACGGATGTAGGTATGCCAGAAGACTTGGCCCACGGGATCCCAGATACGTCGTCTTGCCTATAAAGATCACCCCGATTGCCGCGAAACCGGTTTACAAAATTGCTAACGAGATCGGACATACGCTACTTATATGTGCATAAGGAGTAAGGAACAGATAGGAAATTATACGATATTGCCATTTAAAACACCTTTAAAACATCTTGAAATTGAGATTAAATTAAAGTGAATTGTGATAAAGGATTTTAGTAAAAAAAAATCCAACGATTTGAAAATGAATTGAACAGAAAAAACTTAAATTTTGGTTGTTTGAAAAGAAATAAAGGCGTTTTAAATCGGACATATTTTGTGTCATTTTTCTTAAATTCAAAGTTAAATCGTGCCTTCAGTTACCGTTTTTTTTAATGAGTGAATCAACCAAAAATAAGGGTGGGATTTTGGTGAAGAGTAATTTATTAGTGGCCTGACGAAACCGGTAAACGTAGAAAAGTCTGTATGAGGAAAAAAACAAATATCAAATATGTACCAACACGTAATTTTTGACCACAAAGTCAATGCCTAAAATATTAATGAGCTCAACAATGTTTGAGTATGTCCAAATGCTTGCAGACTGGCTGGATTTCCTCCCTAGGGAGTCATTCATATTTCAATTTATTGCAAAAGTCAACAGATGGAAGAGTTGAGGAAATGTGTATGTTTAAACATGGGCAGAATGTTGAATGTCACACAGTGTGTAAAGTGGCCACTTAAACCAGCCAATGACAGGTCATAAGCCCTGTAAATGCATAGTCTTCCATAATACCTTCTCATTAATGTTTTCCCTCTCTGTTGCAACAAATTTAAATATTAAGTTTTTTAACTTCGACCTTTTTTTTATTTAATGTTCTTTAGTGCTACTTATCACAATGCAAGCTTACACCACTTTTAGTCAAAGGTACTTTGAGTATTATGCTATCAAAATCTAAAGCCTACTTTCGCCTACCATTAAAGCAAATAGAATCAAAAAACATGTTTAATAGGCTATAAAAAATGTGTAGATGATCTCCAATTTCCTATTTAGAAAAATAGATTGTGTCGTTCCGCCCAACCAATTTTGAATCACATACTCTAGAAATTTAAAATTTTCATTGTACATTTTTAAATATTAATACTATATTCGTAAAAACATTATCAGACTGTCGTTCGGGCGTTCAAGCTATAACACAAAAGAAGATGTCCCAACCGTCCATGCGCTCTGTAGCTGCAAGACGTACTGGGGTATTTATTAATTGTACAGCGCCCTTGAGGTGATTTTCACAAAAATGGCGCTTTATAAATTATCCAACTATATATATATATATATATATTCATCTTAACTGCCTAACTAGGGATAGCTTCCCCGTTCTTAGGCAGTAAATTATGTATTTTATAATGATATTTAAAAGTAATTACAGTTTTATCATTATGTGTGCTTTTTCAGTCTTAAAGGTAAACAATGAATATCCAGAGAAAACATAAATTATACCAAAATCTCTATATCCTAAGTCATTACTAGTAAAACAAGCAACCAGCTTACGTCCTTCTATACCGGACAACAATTTTTCTGACTCCCTCCGACCAATATGGATTAAAAATACATATTACTTTTATTGTCTGTAATATAATGTTAAGAAAATGGAATAATTTATTAAAATTATCAAAATTAACCATACAATGCCAAAATTAAAAAAATTGGGCATTAAAGGGTTAAATAAGATTAACTAGACGTGATAGTGGGAACATGTTCAATATAGCGCTATCATTTTTTTAACATTTATTACATTGGTAATCAAAAATCCTTTCTGCATTCCGTTTAAGTAATTATGCATTATGTGAACATCTCCATTAAGGCTCAATCTTTTAATGGACTCGGGACGGTCGCTGATGGATCCGAACCCTTTTTTATTCAATAAAAGCGTTTATTCCTTAAGTGTCTGCTAGACTAATGACTTGATTCGCATCCACTCCGAGGCGCTGACCCTCGGGTCTCGTGGACCCGGCTAATGGACTCTGGTCGCTCGGTAGGCAATAAGACCCGACCGGGCTTCTTCGTATTGAGATAAAATAATAAAACATCGCGTAATTCCTTTGATTGATTAAAAAAAATCCGAAGGAAGCGTGACATTGAGAAAAATAACTTTACTTATACCGTTTAATTGACATCGGCCATGATAAAAAAAATATGCCCATGGTATCTAAGAGATACAGGTATTTTGAAGTGCAATCCCTAAGCCGTTACTCGAAAAATCCACTTTTGAGAGTAAATATATATGGATGTTATCCTTGGCTCTTCCCAACCGACTTTACTGTGGATGCTTGGCTATCAGTCATTATTATTTTTTTTATTTTTTTATTTTTTTATTTATTTACTTAAGTTAGTTAATATTACATTGTATATTAACTAATATATTTACAATTATAACAAATACTTATTAAATATTTCTTACATAACTACATTATTACAATAAACATAACATTTTTTTTTTAAATCCGTAAGTTTTCTTTCATTCTTCATACTTTCGGGCATCTCATCATACAGTTTTGACCCTTTATACATTAAGCTATTTTGTGATTTTGTTTTTTTCTTAAGTGGTAGTCTTATCCTATTTCTATTTCTTGTCCTATATTTATGTACATTTCTATTTAATATAATTTCACTTATAAAATACTTTGGCATGAGATTATTAAACACTTTATATATAAATACAAATACATTATACAATAGTATTTTCTTTATTCCTATCCAGTTCAATTGTTTTCTCATTTTTTCAACACTATTATATTTGCTTTTTTTCAGTATAATTCTGATTGCTCTATTTTGTAGTATTTCAAACTTGTTTATGTCTCCCTCGTTAGCTAAATATAATATAGTAGAGCAATAGTCCCAATGAGGGGCAATTATTGTTTTGTATATAAGTTCTGCACTCTTTTTATTTATTTTTTTTCGAATTCTTCCTAGGAAGAAAATCTTTTTTGAAATTTTCTTATGTATATATTTAAAGTGTGATGTTAAATTTAATCTGGAGTCAAGAATAATTCCTAAGTATTTCATTTCATCAACCCTTTCAATAATTTTACCATCAATATTTACATTCATTGTTATGCCATGTGCTTTATTACCTATTTCCATATATTTTGTTTTACTAACATTTAATTTCAATTTATTTATCTTTAGCCATGACCATTTTATCTTTAGCCATTATGGAGGAGAAGGGACGTTCATTTGGGTGTTCACTTTTTCCATGTGATCGGTGGTCGCATATATAACTCAGAAATTCTGATGGATGTAGGTCTGTTCGTACCTTCTAACTATCTTCGACAAAGACAGCATCGATTGTTTTACCTACCACGATGCAGAACCAACCTGCCAATGGTTTTGCCGGTTGGTAGAGTAATCTTGCTACCTAATTGCATCGCCTCGCCATCGCATATTTCACGATAGTAGGCCTTCCCTTAGGAAAGCACTTTCTAATTTTTAATTTTTCTTTTTACATTTTGTTATATTATTTTAATAACATAACCATCCACTGTAATTTGTGATCTATTATTGTATTTAGAATGAATTGGGTCTTTTTTCTGTAATGTTTTAAATATCTGAATAAATAAATAAATAAATAAATAAATTAGTAATATTTAATATCTAGTAATTTTTTTTATTTACTATTTTTCTATTATTATGTATATCATTGCTATGTAATTATGCTTTTTTTTTTTAAAATAAAAAAAATCACAATGATATTGTCTTAATAATTTTGATTTAAATTTCATCATATGGCTATGATGATGATATATTTGTGAGAGTGAAGCGCGTTATATAAGTCATTAAAAAAAAGTTTTTCAAATTCGCATCATTTGCACTATTAAAACTTGTGCACAGCCTAAAATGCAGTATTTCATAAGGTTTTATGCGTTTTAGTTGATTTTTGAAGAAAACTGATCGCAGATACTCCTTTTGAGTATAGCAGTTTGAATTTTAAACTTAAAAAAAAAGAACTCACTAATTTACGGAACTCTCAAAACTTAGATTTCCAAATAATTTAACTTAACACAGACGTAATACAACTGCAGATTTAAATCATTGTTCATATGTTGGGGGAAAAAACTCCTCCGTAGTGTAGTGACAAGACGCTTGACTGACGCACGGAAGGCTCCGGGTTCGATTCCCGGTGAGAACACAACAATTAAAAATGTGATTTTTCTCAAGCCTGGTCGTTCTGTGATGTACGAGGGCGGATTGAAAATGAAGCTACCTAAGTAGGAAAAAAACTTTTTTTTTCAAAAACTATTTATTTCTCAACATAGTCTCCTTTTACTTCGACACACTTATTAAGACGATATTCCAACTTTTTTATACCATCTGAATAATATGATTTCTGGAACCTCTAAAATACGCGTTAGTTTCGGTAATCAATTCTTCGTTTGAGCTGAATCTTTTTCCTGCGAACCATTTTTTCAAGTTTGGAAACAGGAAAAAGTCACTAGGAGCTAAATCTGGACTATAAGGTGGATGATCAACCGATTTGAAGTGTATTTCACGTAATTTTAGCACCGTATCTAATGCTGTGTGAACCGGTGCGTTGTCTTGAAGAAAGAGCACTTTTTTCTTCTTTAAATTAAGTGGCCCCTTTACACTGTGTAACATTCTGCCCATGTTTAAACATTTACATTTCGTCAACTCTTCCATCTGTTGACTTTTGTAAAGTAAAGAAGCTGAAACCTTTATTATGTGGGTGAGATTTATCTGGCTGAAACAAACCAGCCAATGACAGGTCGTAAGCCCCGTAAATACCTAGACTTCCATATTCCGGCTATAGTTGGCGGCCTCCGTGGTGTAGTGGTCAAGACGCTTGACTCACGCACGGAAGGTTCCGGGTTCGATTCCCGGTGAGAACACTAAAATTAAAATGTGATTTTTCTCAAGCCTGGGTGCTCTGTGATGTAATTCACCACTGTAATTAGGCCTCCTGGCCTGTTGTGGTGCAAAAAATAAAAAAAATAATGTAATGTAAAATTCCCTTCTCAATAATGTTTTTCCCTCTCTGTTGCAATAAATTCAGCTTTTTGATCTTAATTTTCTATTGAATATGTTCTGTAACTTGAATCATAAAAATAAAACTATTATTTTATTGGTTGGTTGGAAGAAATTGCCATTTGGCAATAAGCCCACCAATGTACAAAAAGTTTAATAAATAAATAAAAAAATTAAATGAGTTACTATAAAGAAATCGTATCGCTAATATTAAAAATAATAAGGTTTTTCCTGGATTAAAATACATTGTTTGAAAAAGTAAATGTTTTCAGTAAAAATCTACCGTAGCTGTAAGAACTCTGAAATTATTTAATACTTCAATAAGTAAATAATCAAGTGATGTGCAAAATCGATCCAAATGAACAACCGAATATTTGTTAATTTCAACGAATATTATTTTGTCAAAAATTTATAAATGAGAAATACTTTTTTCTTGGTGTTATGTGTCGCACCTCAAAACTGCCAGGTTGCCAGCGCTGAAACGGCCTTCAGTTGGCAGTTGGCTGATTTATATAGCGCCATTTTTGTGAAAAATCACCTCAGGGGCGCTTTACAATCGTATACTTAAACTTACATTCTAACTACGCTAAAGTGACATGTAATATATTCTGATTAAAAATTGAGGGTATGATAATCTAAAGAAGTGCGCTTTTAGTTGAGATCTGAACAGACTGGGACTGTCGATGATTCGTAAGTTTGAAGGCAATCGGCTCCAGACAGAGGGGCCGGCAACGGCAAAAGCACGATCTCCGAATCTAGTGTTTGGGGAGCGCCGGATTTCGACAAGTTTTCCTCTTCCTGAATCAAATGCTGACCTAAGAGTAGATATTCTTGAACATGTATTTTCCCTAATACAAAGGTTCTATAGGTATCTTGGAGCCATTTCATAAAGGGATTTGAATACTGTTATCTTTTATTGAATTAAATTATAATTTTGAACGAGGAACTTGAATCCCTACCGTCAATGCGCTATGCAGCTGCAAGACGTGTTGGGATATTTTAAAGCGCTCTTGAGGTTATTTTCATTAAAATGGCGCTATATACATTATCCACAATAATTGTAGCTGCTTCAATAGGTTAATGTTATTAACTATTAAATACCTGAAATTAGTGAATGGGGTCTAGAAATTCCAACCGTCCATGCGCTCAGTAGCTGCAAGACTTGTTGTAATCTAACTTCTTTTGTTATAAATTTGTTTTTTATTTTGTTTTCTTAAATATCACTTAAACTCTAAGCTTCATTGTCAAATAAAATAAAAATGTAAATAGGGGCTAGATTTCTTACGGTCCATGCGCTCTGTAGCTGCAAGACGTTCTGTTATCTAGCTCATATATATATCAGAATTGTAATATATCATAATTGTAGACGAGGAACTAGAATGCCAATCGTCCATGAGATCTGTAGCTGCTAGACGTGCTGGGATATTTATTTAGTGTTCATCGCCCTTGAGGTGATTTTCACAACAATGGCGCTAATTTATCCAAATATATAATGCCCTGCAAATCTTGTATTTTATACCCTCTGGACTTTTTTTTAACCAGTTCAAATCTCGAAGATGTGAGATGTGAGTTTTTTTTTCATATCTGTAATAAGTCTTGCTGCTGCATTGAAAACAGATTAAAGTTTTTTAGTTTGGTATTTTGGTAATCTAGACGCGAAACGACATAATGATCGATTATACCCCTACGGGAAAACGGCGTGATGATTTGTCGTGTTGTTGTGTATCACAGGAATATTCGATTATAGTAAGCCGAATAATCGGATTTGGAGATATTCGATGTAGTCGTGCGCGACGCTAGTCAAGTCCATCGTTAACGAATTGGCCGTTCCACCCGAGGCCATAGTAATTTATTTAAATGTACCGAAAAACCAACAAATCTCTATCCTCATTATTATACCACTCTCTCTGGTGGTTTTTACTGCGAGAGAACCAGAAAAACCGTCAACCGATCTGGAAGGTTCAACAGAAACGTTACTTCAAAACAAATAGTCATGCTTCTATTTGAAGAGGCTAAGTATTTTTCATGCTCTCCTAGTCGCGTACTATTAAGAGAATGTACTACGGAAGCTGGGAATTTTTATAAATAGGTATTTTTTTATAAGGGAGTTGCTTTATTATTTACCTTGCTTATAATATACAAGGCATATATTTCAAAAGTGGATTTTTCTGCAATTAAACTTATTTAAATGTATTTAAACTGTTGTGATCAGGAGGGATATATTAATGTGGGCCAAACAGGAACTTCTCAGCATTTCCTCATGTGAAGAGGAAACCACTAAAAACTCTTCAGGAGAAGCCGGCCTGTTGGCAGTAGTCAAGAGGCCTTCCGTTCCACCAGAGAAGTGTTCGGCATTTTGTTCCCTACTTTTGTTTATTTTACCAATTGCCTGCACTATTTTGACCATGCATGATACTACCTCTCGTGGTTCTTTATTACCTATTTCCGATGGGATCTCGCATAGATCTTCACCCAGGCTTCTGCATCGCGCCTCCAGCTGCTGTCTTTGAATGTTACGATGTAACTAAATCTGAGTATTATTTTTACTGGGGTAGTTGTGGTCATTCTTTGGTGATTCTGCTATTCTTTTAGAGTAATATTAACTATCAACAATATTTTGAGTTTGTCCAAATTTTTGTAGATAAGGACTGGATTCAACTCCCTGGGGAGCTGTTTATATTAACATATTACAACAGAGATGAACAACATTTAAGATTAGATATGCAGTGTGTAAAGTGGCCACTTAAACCAGCCATTAACAGGTCATAAGCCCTGTAGATGCCTAGACTTCTAAATTATCTTATTTTAAATGTTGTTCATCTCTGTTGTAGTATGTTAAGATAAATATATTGTCATAAAAATACTATATCTGTGCTTTTAAAAATATTATCTACAGGATGTACAAGTATATATCTTTGGATTGGTAGGCTTAAGAGATGCAATATTTGAACACATAAAAATATGGGTTAAACTTAATAATTTTCAGTACTTAACTCATTTTCGGCAAAAATCGGATTTACTTAGTTCGGTCTTAGCTTAGAAAATTCAAGTTGGCCATTTTCAAGGCCCAAATTACATTTTTGTTCCAGCGTTTGAACCATTTTGCCCTTCTTTCAACAAGCATATTTTTCCCCTTTGGTTCCAGTAGATACTCCTAAAAGCTTCTCTCGAAATACCTCCTATCTCGGCGTGCCTCCTGTCCGGATCGCGCGGGAAAGCTGTTTTCCCGCGCATGCTCGGAGCCCGGGGGGCGGGCCGCGCGTGCGCCCCGCGGCCGTCACGCGCGCCCCCGCCCGCTTGCCCTCCTGCACTCCTGGGCTCCTGGTAGCCGGTACAGCGCCCGTGACGATTCGAGAATGAAAACGAAGGGGAAAAAGAATTTAAAAGAAGTTATGATTTTTAATTTCTTTCTTTTGACATTTTTCTGAACAATTATCTAATTCCCCGCCATCAAAAATGAAGCCTGCATTCTATACAACTAATATGTCCTTAAATATAATAAATCAAGCATGTAGCCGTTAAATAGTTATGATTGATATTAAAAAAAAAAACTTAACAAATTACAACAGGGGTGGAGAATAAAAAAGGGAATCAAAAAAGGGAATATGAAAGTCTAGGCATTTACAGGGCTTATGACCTGTCTACAAACATTTGGACAAACTCAAATACTGTAAAAGAAACTTTATTATATTATAGAGTAAAACCATCTGATATTCATAATTTAAAAAAAGACCCTTGATAAAAAGTTCTTCACGTTAAAAATAAAATATTTAAATTAGACAACTTAGAAATCTTAGAAGTTATAAAAGCTACTACTACTACTAACATTACGCTATTTCCCTATAGGGGTAGGCAGAGAGAATGAACCGCCACACACGTCTATTCTGGCATACATTCCTAGCTTCTTCCACATTCATACATCTTGCCATACATTCCCTTCGGTTTTGGCTGCTTTTGAAATGACCAGACTTAAGATTTTGGTTTATCTGATCATGCCACGTCTTCCTTGGTCGCCATATATACTTGTTTTACCATTTTTTCGTCGTCCATTCGTTCTACGTGACCAAACCATCTCAGAGGCCCTTTCTTAATATGATCAATTATACTTGACTCAGATTTATATCTTGCCCGATTTCATCATTCGTAACCCTGTCATACATTGATTTCCCACATATTCGTCCAAAAAATGATTCGTCAAAAAAGCGATTTATAAAAAAGAAAAAAAACAAATAAACGATATTTCTTTAGTCCAATCTTGTCTAGTTTTGTAGATCGTATCCATCTCACTCCACACTTCTTATCTTCACAAGAACAACGTGACAAAAAGACTTGACCTATTACTGTTAGCTTTATATGTTAAGAGTTAATATTTAGTGAACATTGTTAAAATAACATAGGATATGATTTATGAGTAAATTATACCTTGATAAAAAGAAGCTTGTGTAGCAACCTTTCAAATCGATCGGTAGAAAAAAAAAAATAAGTGGTTAAATACAAATTTGTTTTATATTTACAATAACATAAAAATAATGCGAACTTGTGAGAATAACGTGCAATGATAGTTGGAATTATAAGCAACTTATAAAATATTTGAAAAAACTCGCCAAAAAACCCCGATGTGCCTATTTCCACAAAGAAAATGGATTCTTGTTGTAAAATACATACACATATTATGTGGTTAACCACCAAGCTAATAATCGAGTTATTGTAGAGCTTATAAGTTAGTTTTAAATCATTTATCCTGGTTTTTTTTTCTTAAATTGAATTTTTAAATTTTACTCTGCTTTGTTTTTCTGCTGTGCTTTTGAAAAAATATAATTTTAGAATCCGGTTTATTCGGACAATTACTTTTCAAATTTTAGTGAGAAGTTTTTCCCGCAACTACGCAAATTGTTTGAAAAGGTACCCAGATGCCCAGAGTTGCTAGCGAACTCCACGAGAGGGTTGAGTTTAACATGAAAGTCGAATAATTTACCCTTCACACTTATCTACTCCTTGGAACGGATAGAGTTTTTGGGACGAATCGGGAAGTTTAAGCGAAAAGTGTGAAAATCCTTCGAACTACGATGACATTTTTATTTTGCAACGAAACCATTTCTATCATACTGCAATTTTACCTCTGTATTTCCTCTTTTCCTGATCGTCCAACTTTCTCCCACCGAAGCCTTTGAGGAATTCATGACACGAAAATGTATTTTGTAAAAGGAAAATGTATTTTCCTAACTGAAAATCCTTTTCATTTCATGTACTCCCGATACACGAATTTTCTTGCAATGAAGCCTTCCATGAAATTAATATTTTCATCCGCCGCGCGGTGCGAATCCACCCTTGTATCTTTATAGCGCCCTGGGAGGCACATTTTCCTTTCTCGAAGCCTTTCAGGAACCACCTGTTTTTCGATTCGTGAAGCTACAATAAACTCGCACTCCCGTCGACTCGCCTCGTAAAACGTTACTACACCCTTTCATGTGCTCCTGGTAGCTATACTTTCTTTCTCTGAAAGCTTTCAGGAAATACTTCCCCTTTCCGGAAGTTTCCCGCGCAGGACGGATACCTTCAATTCCGCCGATTAAACATACCGCGATACTTTTGATCTTATGCTATCCTGGTGAAAGTGTTTTCATTCCCTGAAACCTTCGGGAAAATCGTTTAATCCTCCTCACCCCTTTCATAGAAAGGCAGCTTTTCCTACTTTTGACTGCTTGGAATTTTTGGTATCCTGGTAACTGCATTTCATTTTCCTGATGACTTCCTTGCGCATTACATATTTTAATTCGCAATATTTGTGGGATACTATTTCTATTGTCTGTTAGCCTGGTATTAAATTTTTCATTCCCTCAGATGCTTCATGAATTTGCATTTCCTGGCATATTTATTTGTTTTTTAACATTCTGATATACAATCAAAGTTTCCTTTAAGTTTTTACAGTTTGAATTAATTATTTTTAAATGTACAGATTGACAGCCGTGATTCTTAACGAACTTTAGTCAATACATAAATTAAAACATTATTTAAGCTAAAAGAATTTTAAAAATACATTGCGAGTATTTTTGATACTCCCGTCAATTCTTTATTTCGTGAATGCGAAATTCCATACGTTATTCGCTATTAGGTTATTCTTTTTTTTTGCCAAAAAGAAAGTTGAATTAAAAGAAAAAATACGCTGTACATAACATTTACGCATCGACATCATTATTACAAATGAATATGAAGAATTGCTCGAGCGCGCGCCTTGCACACACAAGCCCAAATTTAGACCCCTACGCGCGGCGCTGTGACGTCACCTCACAACCCCTCCGTGACAAAGCATTTCCAGTAGTCGACGAAACGGGCTATCCAGTCATAGTTTTAGATATTCTACAAAACTGTAACAGAAATGTCTACAAAACACTATAAGTATTATTTAAAATATATTTCACAACAAATCGCATCCCCAGAAACACATCATTGTATGTCCAAATCGACCATTTTGTAGGAGAGAAAAATATAATTGAATGTGTATTGTAGACATTTCTTGATAAAACTCCCTAGTTAATGATTTTGATAAAATTATCAATAAAAACCAGTCCTGAAGGTAGGCAAATCGCTTGTTGGTCAAATTAAATAAAGTAAAACTTATCTTATTATTTTAAATTTATTGATGCTCGTAACTTAATGTATAGTTTTATTGATATTATAATGGCTGGTATTTTTTGTAGTATTTGCTCATTTGACTGTTTAAATATGATAACACTTCAGCACCATAAATAGTCAAGTGTTCAACTTGATATTTTACTCAATTCATTTTTGACGTCTGTGGTAGGTATGTGTCGCTCAGAAAAAACCTCGAAACGTGTGAGTTTTTGAAGGAAAATAAATGTGGTTAAACGGCATTCATGATTCAAAACAGCCGAGAATAACGCCACACAAAAAAGTTTTTCAAACTAATAGTTATGTTATTGTTGTTAATGTCAATGAACATCTTATCGGTGTCATGTAAGGTTTTGCCGCGACCAATATTAGTTTACTTTCGAGGGCCTTATATGAGAAAAGGATCAGGATTGCGGAATATCTAAAACTAGTACTTGAGAGCATGTTTCGTTGACTACCGGAAATAGTCGTAAGCGGAGGGGTGGGGGGGGGGCTGCACGTGGGGGTCTAAATTTAGGCTTGTGCGGGCACAGCGCGCGCTCAGTTCAGTTGTATCTCCGATGTCGATTTTAGTGATAGGGGTGTCTACAAAGAACTGAAAACGTGAGTTAGACGTTAATTACACAAGACATAAAAAATACACTGGATATTATGAAAAGACCACGCTCTCAGAAGATAAAGAATTTTAGTTACCATCGATCGATTAATTCCTCATAGGTTAACCATTTGTATTAATGATTTCAAATAATAAATGTAATTTTCGTTCTTTCATTTAAATTTTCTTTCTGACGAACAAATCTAAAGAATCTCCCGGTAACGAGATTAACGTTGGTACAAATATAATCCGACGCGAGTATTAAATATCATCATCATAATCATTCCCTTTCCGCACTTAATGGTGCATAGGGCACTGCAGTAGTACACCAATCGGAGCTTATCTTGATCCATTTTGTTACATGAAGGTAAGATGATCAGTGTTACGGTTCAGGTACCAGTCCAGGGACTATTAAATATTCTAGAATATTAAGTATTTATTAATTCATATTTTACTCTTACAAACTATAAACAACAATAAAAATAAAGTGACCTCACTGGGGTTACCCATGCCGAGGACACTTAACAATATACTTTTTTGAAATGTTTTTACATTTGAGAATAATCAAAGAAGACTAACTTAATAAACAGAGTTCAACAACAAGATTTTCATACTGTTTTAAAAACAAGGTATATATGTGCATCTATATTATTTATATAACAAAACGCACAACGAAAATAACAAAAACCTAACATAAGCTATACACTTGTGGAGCAGTTGATTCAATATTGGTTTGGGCGAATGAGACAATCCATTTTACTTCTACCTAACTCCACTATCTATTATTTATAGCCTATAGTATGTATTAAAAATATTCTTTGTATATATTTTTTAAAAGTTTGTTATCAAGCAGGGACATGCCAACCACTACGAATTTAAAAAAATACATATCAATAATTTAATTAAGCAAATAGACATTAATTAAGAGACTCGCTTTGAATAATGTGTTTAAAAAAAACCTGTATCAATTAATATTTTTTCTGAGCCGCCTTGCCTTTACTCGTAACATATTTCACAGCAAAGCGTTTTATAGTGAGATGAAAGTTGATACGATTTAAACAAGTACTTATGAAGAAAGTGACGCCGAATGATAATAGTTAAAAATTAAAGGTTAGATAACCCGTCTTGGGCGTGAGAACCGCTCCGCTCGCGCGAGCGTGCGCGTGCGCTCTGCTACCGCTTGCGCGCCAAGCCGCACCGTGTGCCCGCGTAACGTGCTCTCCGTACGGGCCATCCCGCGTGGACTTATGATCCCCGGATAGCTTCGCGGGACTGATCCCAGTTTTAACTCCCGTCATGTCGAAATAGCAAAACCGAAAATGTAAAATAAGATAGCATAATGGAAAATAATTAAGATTTAAATTTATTGCAGCGGCGAGGGAAAATGTTTGAGATAGTCTAGGACTTTTTTTTTTATTATTTGGAAGAAATTTTCAAGAAAAGTGATTTGCTAATGAACGTTGATAAATCGAAAGTGATGGTTTTTGAAAGGGATGAAAATATTACTAAATGTGAGATCAGTGTGAACGGAGATATTCTAAATCGAAAGAAGAATTTGTGTAACTGGGAAGTATGTTTACTAGGGATGGAATGGAGGGGTTGAGGAGGGGGAGAGTTGACATAGAGAAATTGTGGAAGGTTTTATCGGAGTTTGGAGTGAATGGTAACCTGACAAGGGCTATTGCGTCACTGTATAAGGACAGCACAGCATGTGTGAAGGTACATGAGTCATTCACATCGTGGTTTAATTTTTCTAAAGAAGTCAAACGGGGATGTGTAATGTCACCATGGTTAATAATAATAATAATAATAAAGTTTGGATAATTTATATAGCGCCATTTTTGTGAAAATCACCTCAAGGGCGCTGTACAATAAATAAATATCCCAACACGTCTTGCTGCTACAGAGCGCATGGACGGTTGGCATTCTAGACCCCATTTACTAAATTTAGATATTTAGGTTGTTCAACATATACATCGATAACTGTATGAAAGAACTGAAAGATTTAAGAATGGGAGCAAAAATGAGTGGTATAACTGTTAACTGTCTTCTGTATGCTGATGATGCCGTGCTTCTTGCTAGCAGCAAAGGAGACCCGCAATTCTTGGTAACAAAAGTCTACGATGTATGCAAGAAAAGCGATTTGCTTATGAATGTTGATAAATCCAAAGTGATGGTTTTTTAAAGGTGAAATATAACTAAATGTGAGATTAGTGTGATCGGAGATATTCTGAATCAGGTAGAATAATTTGTGTACCTGGGAAGTATGTTTACTAGGGATGGAAAGACCGAGAAAGATATTGAAAGGATGGTGAGTCCCAGGAACAGGGTGAACGGTGCAATGAAATCTACGTTGGCGAACAAATGTTTATCGCAGGAGGCTAAACAAGCAGTTCACAGTGTAGTTCTAGTGCCAACTCTAATGTATGGAAGTGAAGTATGATTATGAAAGTAGGTTTAATACTGTCAAAACGCGATCCCTCAGGCGAATGTCTGGTTATACGATGTATGATAGCACAAATGTCAAGATCCGTGAACTGTGTAAGGCTGAAACTTGCATTATCGACAGAATCAAGAAAGGGGTGCTGCGTCGGTTTGGACACGTAGAGCGAATGACCAGCGAAAGAACGGCTAAAAGGATCTACGATGCGAATGTTGACGGATGCAGAAAACGAGGAAGACCGAGAATGACGTAGCTGATCTAAGCGTGAGACGCCTGTCAGCTAGTTCATCTGGAATGCATAGTTCCCTTAGATATTCCGGAGCAGAGTTGTGCAGTGACTTATACATAAGCCAACAGAGTTTGTATTCGACCCTCTGTGGAAAACGTAGCCAGTGTAGTTCCCGAAGTAGTGGAGTGATATGACTGAACATAGAGATTCCGAAAATAAGTCTCGCTGCGGCATTCAATACAGATTGTAGGCGAGTCATTTTGTTCATTGGTAGACCTGCATAGATACCATTACAATAATCGACTCTAGACACTACAAACGCATTTATTAATTGACGGGCGACATCAACCGGCAAATTTTTGCGTATGCATTTAATTTGTCTCAGCTGGTAGAAGCATGAACTTATCGTTCTACTAATTTGAGCGTCAAGAGATAGGTCAAAATTGAGTAAAATTCCCAGTAGTTTAACGGTGGGTAAAGCGGTACTCCCTACATTGGGTAGAGCCATATCCTGGATCAAATTCTGTCGTCTGGCTGAAGCCACCCACAGTTGTTCAGGAGTGCTGTTGTGAGATGAGCGCACACAACTTCACTTTGCAAGGGTGCTGCCACCCAGCCATTATATCTGCAACTCAAATCGCACAGTAAATGAATCAACATCAAATTTTGTTCTTCATAATTTCGCGGAGAACTTGCAACAAGCTCGCGGAGTACCGGTTAAGAACCACTGCTCTAGGGGGTAGAGAAGATTCATAATTGCACCTCTGAGCATATTTATTTCCGACCGATAAATAATTCCGAAAATATTTTAATTGACACTTGTAATAATCTGGCTTGATATTATTGATGACGTTCATATATATATGTATTTCATTAATTGCATAATCAGTATACAAAAGCAGTATTCTAATTGCGGCTGCTTGATGGATTGCCGAAAACTTAATGACTCCGGTTTGAATAAGTTTAATAACGGCTTTGATATATAACATTGTACATAATAATACCATTTTTTGTTTAATTAACTATGACCTTAATGCAAGCCGAAAATGAAAGTATTTACATCGTACATATATGTATGCTTAAAGATATTAGCAAGTGCAAGAAAACACACCCAATTCATATATTTATATTCTATTATTATATTATCGCTTATTATTTATATCCTCAAGTACAAAGAATAAGTACTTTGGCTGACTTGTTGCTAAAAGCGATATCTTTGTATGCGAGTTAGCGATATGCTTACGAATGTTAATAAATCAAAAGTGATGGTTTTTGAAAGGGATGAAAATATAACTAAATGTGAGATCACTGTGAACGGAGATGTTCTGAATCAGGTAGAAGAATTTGTGTATCTGGAAATTATGTTTACTAGAGATGGAAAGGAGGGTGATGCCGGGAACAGGGTGAACGGTGCACTGAAATCTACTTAGGCAAACAAATGTTTATCGCAGGAGGCAAAACTAGCAGTTCGCAATGGGGTTCTAGTACCAACTCTAATGTATGAGAGCGAAGTATGACATTTAAAAAATATTATGAATGCAGGTTAAATGCTGTCAAACTGCGATCCCTCGGGCGAATGTGGGGTAAAACGATGTATGATAGGTGCACAGATGTCGAGATCCGTGTACTGTGTAAGGCTGAGACACGCATTATCGACAGAAACATGTAGAACGAATGGACAGCGAAAGGAACGGCTAAAAGGATCTACGAATGCAAATGTTGAAGGATGCGAGAAAGACCGAAAAAGACATGGCACGATCAAGTCCATCGAATACTTGAAGATGGACCTGTCAAGAGTAGGAATAATCGGCGTGCGTGCATGAGAAGATGTATGAATGTAGAGAAGCGAGGTCAGAGTGATACGGCGTTAATGTTAATATTAAATTGATGGTTCAAGTAAAGGAGAGTTGGATATTTCCAATTGCTGGTTAATTATCACTGCATTAAGTTGAACTCCATTTATTTCTAATAATTCTAATAATTCTAATTTATCTCATTTTTCCCTTTGTTTTCAAAATGTAGTAATTAATTATTGTTTTCGCTGTCAAAAGTATGGTTAAGCAAGTTTAAATGTGTTGCAAAATTAGATTTATCATTTTTTAATCTATTGGAGGCAATATGTTCTTTGAGCTAAAAAACTCCCAAAAATGAACTGTTTAGCAAACTCGTAAATATTTATGTTTTCTGTCCCCTGTTAAAATACTTATTAGATCTGCTTATCTCTAAAATATGTTAGAAATAGTATAAAAGCTGTAAACGTTGTAAACAATTCACTAGTCTTGAAGATGCCTACTTAGGCGAAAGCGCTCGTTGGTCAGAATAATAAAAAAGTTTCTTTCACAACACGGACTATCTCTTCGTTCTAGTAACGAGAGAACCCTTTTAATACCCTGTCACCGCTCTAATTTTCTTGCGTCCTCTTTCACAGTAGTAGCCGCTTGATTGTGGAATAATCTACCCACTAATGTTAGAGGCGCCCCTTCTTTATTTACATTTAAGTAAAGATTAAAATATCACTATCGAAATATTTAAATTGTTCCTTTATCCTTCTTCTTTCCTTCCCATCCCCTCTCCTCTCTTCATAGTATAGTGTTATTTTTATTTTGTTAATCTTTGTTTTTAATTTTTGTATAAAATCGTTAGAGTCAATACGTCCATGTATTTGTAATTTTCTCAAACTGAACGGTTTGGGTAGGTAGGAAGAAATTGCTTTAAGGCAATATGCCCGCCCTTATATGCATATATATTGTATATGTATATAAAGTGTTAAATAAATAAATAAAAAAGTAAAACTAAACCATGAAGTTTCATTGATATTTTTATTTATAATTTTATCAAAATCATTAACTATGGAGTTTTATCAAGTAATATCAACAAAAAACATCAATATAAATCGAATGAAAAATGGTTTTCAAAAAATGTACGCGTTCACTAGAGCGAAAGAAATGTCGCACGCGCATATTTCGCCCAACAGTATCATTCGCCGTGTTGTTTATAGATTGCCATCTCCATTATGATAAACCAGTAATGCATTTTAAATAATAATAAATTTAATAGTTTTTCTGCCTTTGAGATTTCCTCGAAGATCGCTCATTAAAAAATCGCTCTCACAGAGAAAGAATCATCTGGGGCGACCGTCGCGATATCGCTTTGTCACTTTCATACACGCCTTTCTCCGCATGGGTGACCGGGAGGACGTACGCGCGCGCCCGCGAGACGCTTTATTTTATAATATCGCGTACAATACTCTGAGAGCATAATTAGCGTTAGCGTTGTGTATTCACAATAGCAAGAGCGCCCGCTAATGTTAAATAATTGGTTATCGCGGTAGTCTTCACCGGAGTTTATTACATGCTTGGTGATGGGTTCAGCAATGCGATTTGAAACGTCGGCAGAAAAAAACTCGATGAAATACATTAAATAGTGTATTTTTTTCTGAATCATCCCGAAAACGATTAAATAATAAGTTGAAGGAAGAAAACTGAAATAAAAATAAATTAAAACGTCCTGATAACTTTTCTCTGTATCGAGGCGGACGGCTGTTCTCAGGTGAAAATCCTGAATTGAGAAATCGAGTAGAGATAAGCCTACCCCGTTATGTAGTGGTTTGACGCGTTCGCCTACCATTCGTGAGGTCCCGGGTTCGAATCCTGGCAGGGTGGACGTGTTATATTGATTTTAAAGGATATTTGAACTGTAATATTTTATTGTGCCTTGACTGGTACCTGAGGTTTTATCTATCAACCAATCATAAAAAATAAAAATAAATTTCTTAATAAAATAAATCGATAGTGCGTTGTGCAAGGTTTACAGAAGAGAAAAAACAAAGCTTTGTGTTTTTTCAAGTACCTATTAGATATAGTAGAATTGCCAAACGTGTGTCAATTGTATTTCAAAAGGTACATATTTGGCAATTCTGCAGTATCTGAATGAAAGCTTCTTAAAAAACATTAGGCTTTGTGTTTGAAATTATGTACGATAGATGCACAAATGTTGAGATCCGTACATTATGTAAGGCTGAGACAACCATTATCGTCAAAATCAAGAAAGGAGCTCTGCGCTGGTTTGGACATGTAGAGCGAATGGACAGCGAAAAAACGGCTAAAAATATTTACGATGCAAATTGATGGATGCAGAAATAGAGGAAGACCGAGAAAGACGTGGCATGACCAAATCCAACAAATGCTTGAGGATCGACATGTTAAAACTCAGAACAATCGATGTGCGTGAATGTAGAGGAAGCGAGATCTGTATGCAAATATAGAGTGTTGTGGCGTTCTACCCTCTATGCCTACCCTTACGGGGAAACGGCGTGATTGTTTGTTTGTTTTTATTTATAAAAACAAAAAATCCCACATCGGCATGGCCTGTTCGTGGTATATTAAATCTAGAATACAATCTGAAATATATGGTGTAGATGCATTTATAAATACATTAAATGAAAATTGAAAGTTATATTATTCAGTTTTTTTATTTTTTTTTTAATATGAGGAAGTGTAAAATATGAAATAGAGAAAATAAAAAATAGAAAATTTAATTCAGAATAAATACTAACGCAATTATAAAGTTTACCTGAAAATGAAAACATTGACATTTATATTTTTGACCCAGTTTATAAATGAATTATTAGAAGAAAAGAGGCTTAAGTTATCATTTTCCCGCTGTCTCTTTAAAGTAGAAGTTGTACAGTTTAAAAACAAGGACATTTGTACGCCTCTGTCCTATCGTTGTTTTACAAAATGGATTGCAAAATTATTTTTTTCGCATGCTAACGAACCAAAATAAATTAGCAATAATTCCATCCGTACCGTCCACAATGTTGTCATTGTGTTGGTGAGTGCCGTGTCCCGCGTCCTCTTGTTCCATAGTATGAGTGATGCTATTCGGCTGTGTGTGTGCGCCGTAACGTGGGAACCGAGCGCCTGCAGCCAGCGGCGCAGGGCTCGACTTGTCGTGCACGCCTATTTTGTTTTTATTTATTCAAATTGTTACTTTAAGTGTCAGTCATGTTATCAGAATCGCTTTTCCACTTCCTCGTCGGGTTCGTTGCTACCTATTAAATGTGATTTTATCTGAACATCAAATCATTAACGTTCAAAATTTTATCATAAAATTTTAAAAAGATACGTTTTATGTTACATCAATATCATGATATAAATTCCCTAAATAAAATTCTGCATATATAATGCAATACATTATGGTTAATCTTCTTCTTCAGCCTTGTTCTCACCACTGCTGATCAAAGGCCTCTTCTAAACGTTTCCACACCTTTTTATACCTCTCTTTTGGCATCCATGTAGTAAGATGACAATAGCTTTAAAACCAATCGTAAATCTACAAAATTACGCAATATAAAATAATATATTTTTAATTTATAGCCCCTTACGGATTATCACATTCATTTGACAAAATATTTTTATTTGAAATTCATACCGTGTTGTTGGTGATTATATTTTTAACATCTTGTATTGGTTGTCTGCGTTTTTCGTTGAGTTTTGTCTGGTAGTTTATTGTATAATTTAGTCCCTGGTTTATTGAGCTTGATTGTCCGTGTTTCATTTTAGAATGTTGTATTCACATACAACGTATATGACTCGCCTACAGTATGTATTAAATGATGCAGCGAGACTTATTTTCGGAATCTCTAAGTTCAGTCATATCACTTTACTACTTCGGGAATTGCACTGGCTATGTTTTCCGCAGAGGGTTGAATACAACCTCTGTTGGCTTATGTATAAATCACTGCACAACTCTGCTCCGGAATATTTAAGAGAACTATGCATTCCAGATAAACAAGCTTACAGGCGTCTTACGCTTAGATCAGCTACGTCTATGGCGAGAGGGAAAGTTTTTATACCTCTACGCAAACAGCGCACTAAATTCAGTGAACGCGCATTTGCGGTTACAGGTCCTACGGTATGGAATGCTCTCGCAGTAGAGGTGCGAGGCTGTGAAAGTGAAGTGATGTTTTGAAAAAAACTTAAAACCCGCTTTTCTCTAAATCATTTAAATAAATCCGTAGCATGTGATAGCAAAAGAAATTGTTTTAATTAAATTACTTATTTAAAAGCTAAAGAATCACTTTGTAAAGCGCCTTGAGGTATTGTATCACGAAAATGGCGCTATATATGTTATTTTCTTACAAATTTAAGTTTTTTCTTTAAAGTTACGTCTTATTTATGAAAACAATAGTTCAGCTAACTTAAATAGTCAGAGCGCTTGTCTGTCACGCAAGAGGTCTCGGGCTCATTTCCAGACATTAAAATGAAATGTTTGAAAAAAAATACTGGCACCTGGAATTTATGACTGATTATCATACTTAAATGTAATAAAAACAAGATTAAATACGCTGCTGTTGGTGTAATAATACAGTGCCCTATGGACCATTATGCGCATAACGTGAACAATTATTAAATTGTATGAAATCAGACATAAAAAAGTGTACTTATTTCTAAAATTTGAAACTGTCTCATCTGAATATATTTAAAAAAAACTTTATTTATTTTGTTTAGTTTAGTTTTAATTATCATTTAAATTTTCGAAAATTAAATTAATGTTGGACCTGAGTAATTTAAATAGTAATTATTAAGAATATTTAATTATATGTCATTTTTTTCTCATTTGTAAATTTATATGTCATTTTTTTCTCATTTGTAAATAAACCTTTGGTCACGTTTTCTGCAAAACTGAGAACCCTAACTTTTTTTGTTTTTTTCAAAATAATGATGTATCATCTTTTTCCCCGGACACAAAACTTTGACAGTTTATATAACATCACTTAAATACTTAAAATGCGTGTTTTCCCAGCATACCATTTGTGTGCATCTTGTGCATTTAAATGACATTTTAATTGCACTTACTCAATTAGGTATAGGAAGCCGGGTTCGTCAAACCACGATTATAACCGCCATTCAACCAATTCTTAGTTTGTTTTAATCAAAGATGAATTCAGCGTCATAAAAACTCAACCGAGAATGTTGAATTGATGTTATTAATGTTAACCGTGCATGTATGTTTTAAAAAAATGTGTTTTAAATAAGCAGTCAGTTATTAGTTGATGTGCCAGTTCATCTTATACGACATGCTATTAACTTTAACGACACGCTATTTACTTTATTATTAAGATGCATTAGCTATGCACATTTCGTGTCTCAAACCATTCTTCGCATCCTCAATTTTTTCGCACTTTTTCAATAAGTACTGTTATTAAACGACCCCCAGCATTATTATTCCAAAAAACCTTACGTACGTTTCTATAATAATGATTTAAAGTACAGTATATAATATAAATAAATTTAAATAAAAAAAATACTTCCAATTTATTATAAATAAAACAGTATTTATATGCCACTCACGAATTAACTATAAGTTAAAACACATGTTTATTATATAAATAAAACACGAGTGATACTTTAATCCACAAATTTGGAATATCCAGTGACCGGTTTCATCGCTTTCGCGACATCTTCGAGACTGGATGTCGCGAAAGCGATGAAACCGGTCACTGGATATTCCAAATTTTTGGATTAAAGTATCACTCGTGTTTTATTTATATAATAAATTACAATGAACTTCCATCAAGAATTTTCACTTACAAACCTAAATGTTTTAAAACACATGTTTTGTATATTCAGAATTACCCATAATCAGGAGTAAATATAAATTAAACCAAAATAATTGTACAGAATAGTATTTACATACTTCTTGGGTTTGTGAAGGGGGTTAGGCAGGGGGGTTTTTAAAATTATTAATTGTAAATATTGAAAGCTATAAGGTGCAGAATTTTTGAATTCAACATCATTAATTCAAGTTTAGTCTGAATTTAAATTCTTTTAATTATTCATTAATGTGGCTTTATTGATTATTTTAAGTGCATTCAAATTTGGTAAAAAATTACGAATGTCAAAATCTTCAAAGTTGATTTTATTTATTTGACGGACTTATGCAGTCCATTCTAACGATGGTAAATACATTTTTTTATAATAAATACAGGCACTAATAAAATAAAATACAACTTAATAAAATTAAAGCTAGGACAAAAAAAAAATACTACCTCAAGACAAGATCCGGTCTATCTTAGTAATTTTTTATATCTATAAAGACTTGCACCAAAAAAGTCCGGATCTTGTCTCGAGTTTACAATACGACACAATCGGGACATTGATGCATGCAAGCCGTAGTTTGTGCTGTATTGGCCGAGGAACAGCACATTATTATTTTGCAACTGGCGGATCGGAACATTGAATTCCACTTGTTCCAATAACGATGGTACATCAATTAAGCCATTCAGCAAATTAAACATAAAAACGGAGTCAATGCTATGTCTACGTTTGTGTAGACTTGAGATTTTTAATATTGACTACATTTCTCCGTAAGTGTAGTCTCCCTTCTCGAGGCCAATCATCCATGCTTCTTTTCTTAGCAAACAATGTTGCACCGATTAGACATGATTTATCCGGCCTACATAGAAGGGAGACCAGATAACGGATGCATATTCTAAAAGAGGACGAACAAGTGAGCAATACAGTGTTTTAACCGTGAACATATTAGTAAAGTCACTAGATGTCCTGCTAACAAAACCCAAGAGTTTTAGTGACTTGTTAATCATAGTATCAATATGTTCATTAAAGGTAAGTTTACAGTCCACGATAACTCCGAGCTCCTTAATAGACTTGACTACCTCTACTTTCTCAGTTTGATGCATTAAGACTTCTGGCACTCTAGATGTGGGGGTGTGCGATGTATTCATGAACTCACTAATGTCTTTGCATATGGGTTTTTTTCCGTGCTAAGCCATAATAATTACTGTAATTAAAAAAAAGAAAATTAGAAGAAATAATAACATAAGGGGGTGGGGGGGCGATTTCAAACGCTATCTCATCGGTACTCATCGGGACGAAATAAAGTAAAATCGATATTTCAAGAGATGGTAGAGTAGAAAAAGATGTTGAAAGTAAATGCGGGCAACGAAATGAACGGCGCACTAAGCGCAGTAATTGCTTATAAAAATATGTCGATCGAAGCTAAACTGGCAGTGCACAACGGAGTTTTAGTCTCAACACTTACGTATGGAAGTGAAACATGGAACTGGCAGATGAAGGATGAAAGCCGAGTGAACGCGGTTGAAATGCGATCTCTTAGACGAATATGTGGGAAATCAATGTATGATAGGGTTACGAATGTTGAAATCAGGCGTGAGTTTAAATCTGAGTCAAGCATAATTGATAGGATTAAAAAAGGGTCTCTGAGATGTTTTGGTCACATAGAAAAAATGGACGATGAAATAATGGGAAAACAAGTATAAATAGCGAAAATAAACGGCAACGAGAGGACGACCAAGGAAGACGTGGCTCGATCAGATAAACTAAAATCTTAAGTCTGGTCATGTCAAAAGCAGACAGAACCGAAGGGCATTTATGACAAGCTGTATGAATGGGGAAGAAGACGTGTGTTGCGGTCCATTCTCTCTGCCTACCCATGGGGAGAAATTGCGTGATGGTAGTAGTAGATATTCATGTAAGAAAATATGTATATTTGTATGAAAATTTAAAGTTTCCTCGTCGTTTACTTGTAATTGTACACGTATTCTATTTGTCACACAGAAAACTTAATTTTACTTTGTAGAAAAAAATAAAAATAAATGTTAACTGCCTATTGTAACACGGGCCCCGCTAAAAAACTGTTTTTAATTTGCAAAACAATTTTAGTAAAATGAAACATGACAGTTTATGTATTTCAATCCAAATTGTTACAATCGTCAAAGAATGTCGAGCCCACAATACAATCCTTTTGTCCGCGCGTTCACATAAACCTTACCGTGCCATAATTCAGTCCGTAATTACAATAATAATAAAATATTTCACCTGGCCGAGTCGAGCACTGCGCGACCGCGCCCGCGCCGCTACGAGTGCGAGCGGGACGCCGACACGTCCAAAAACACATCACGTACTGTCGCCGTGAAAGAGAAAGAGATAGTATTATTATTGACAGAGCGATACCCAATGGGTATATAAATTATTGCTCATCTTCGCTTTTCAAAAACACGCCGTCAAAACAAAGAACACTTATAAAAAAGCACACATCATTTATCTGTATTGTTCCGATTATTCGTGTTTTTTTTAATGTTTTTTTACTCGTTCGCTTGTTTGTATTCCTCGCGTCATTAAGTCGCAGCGGTAACAAGGAGGATGGTAATAGATTAGAGTGAGATGTGAGTAGGTTTCGACAGCGCGAGCGAGAGAGACGGAGGCACTAGTTTGTTCCGGTTCGCGGAGAAAGAGTCGTGCCCGTAACACGGTAGACAGAGAATTAGTAGAAAGAGAGGCGAAAATTATCACATTCACACTTCGAATGGTAGAATAAAAACGCAAATTGAATTTATTTGATTAAATTACTTGTTTTTATATCATCCATTGTACGAAATATAACCTTAATATACATTTTTAATTCACAGATATTAAACAGAGATTGGAAAGCTCTCTGAGTTAGATGCAAGGTGCGAAAATATCGTGAAATTGATTATATGCAAAATATTAATTAGGTGTTAATATAAGTAATTTCAGTTTTTTTCCGATGTAAAAAATAATCATATATATATTTTTTATTTCAAGCCTACAAAATGAAATGTCAAGTACACGAAAGTGAGCGTTTTTGAAACCCCTTCTGATCGCGTTCAATTGAACGAATACGTACGAAGAGAGTTGAAAATTTTGGTTTAATTTTCACTAATCGGCCGCTAGATGGCAGGATATTTTAATGTTTTTATTTTGCTTTTAAAATAATATCTAAATCTAGATTTACGTGCGGTTTTTGGGAATACAAATAATTCACGCGAGAATTTGGTTTGTGGTGAATTAAAAAAAAAACTTAAATATAAAATACCACATTTAATTTTTGTGTTCTCACTAGGAATCGAACCCGGAACCTTTTACGCGTGAGTCAAGGCTCTTAACGACTTATCCACGGAGGCTGCCGGAATTTTAAATATATTATAACTGTGTGGTTTTTAAAGCGTTATTTTGAGTGACAGATTATTCTTTTTTTATTAAAAAAAAAATATATATTTGTGATCTTATTATTTACCCAAACTATTTATTTATTAGAAAATGAGAACCAAGTTGTGGTAGAGCGTGCTCCGATGCTCGGACCTCTGATCCCTGGGTCCGCGACACTGACCACGGGACCACGCCCCGGCTCATTATTATACTTGAATTGCTCCTAACAGCAAAAAAATATTTGTGAGGAACAAAAGGGTGAAATTTCACAGTGCTCAAGATTCTAATAATTCAAATGAGGCCCGAAGGGCCGATCAACTGACGCCCGCAGGGCCGATAACGCGAGGCACGAAGGGCCGAAGTTCCTAGCATGTAACAGTTTTAAAATTAAAATTGAAAGTTGCATTCTGCGGTGCAATTCTGAACAGCTCTCGCCGCCGTAGAAAACACGTTCATCTCGTGTATTTTTTATGAACGGCTGCGAAAGTGTTTGGAATACCACCACTGTTTTTTTAAATTTTATTTACGAAGCCTATTTCAAATCTTAAATATTTTATATGCTACAACTATGGGGAACAGGAAACCAAAATGACAAACAGATTTCAACGACAGCGAAATAAAATATGGAAGCTACTACTACTACTACTACTACTACTACTACTACCATCACGCCATTTCCCCGTAAGGGTAGGCAGAGATAATGGACCGCCACACACGTCTATCCTGGCATACAATCCTAGCCTCTTCCATATTCATACATCTTGTCATACATGCCCTTCGGTTCTGTCTGCTTTTGACATGACCAGACTTAAGATTTTGGTTTATCTGATCATGCCACGTCTTCCTTGGTCGTCCTCGTCTAACGTTGCCGTTCATTTTTGCCATATATGCTTGTTTTACCGTTCTCTCGTCGTCCATTCGTTCTACGTGACCAAACCATCTCAGAGACCCTTTCTCAATCTTATCAATTATACTTGTCTCAGATTTACACTCTCGCCTGATTTCATCATTCGTAACCCTGTCATACATTGAGTTCCCACAAATTCGTCTAAGAGATCGCACTTCAACCGCGTTCACTCGGCTTTCATCCTTCCTCTGCCAGTTCCATGTACACTCTCGCCTGATTTCATCATTCGTAACCCTGTCATACATTGATTTCCCACACATTCGTCTAAGAGATCGCATTTCAACCGCGTTCACTCGGCTTTCATCCTTCCTCTGCCAGTTCCATGTTTCACTTCCATACATAAGTGTTGGGACTAAAACTCCGTTGTGCACTGCCAGTTTTGCTTCGATTGACATATTTTTATTAGAAACGGAGCACTAAGCACAGTAATTTCTAATAAAAATATTTCAATCGAAGCTATGGAAGCTATAGTCCTTAAAATATAGCTTGATTAGAATGACAGCTGACAAAATAATTTCATTAGTGATGGGAAATTACTGATCACTGATCAAATCGATTTTTATCAGTTATTTCGTGCAATCATGAAACGCTGTTTCCGAAAATTGATATAAAAAACGAAAAAACAAATTTATTATAGCGCGTTTAACATAATTGTTCACCAAAAAATGAGACATTTATACTTTTTTCATGAACAACATCTAACGAATAATTTTTTTATTCGATCAATTTGTCCCATCTCTAACGTTTTAGCAAAATGATGTAACCTTGTAAGAACGTCGTTAATAATTAGGTTTATTTTAGTTTTTTTTTGTTTCAAGCATTGTAATAAAAAAAATAATTAACACGCCAGATACAAATGATTTTTCGTGTGTCAATATAAATAACTCCTTTGACGTTACTACAAAGTTATGTCGTCACTTTTTCTGAAAACTGTTATTCTAATCATGTTACATTTTAAGGACTATAGTATATGACCTCCCTTATCTAACACCAACTAAAGAACTCTTTAAAAAATCTAAACAATTAAATATTAATGGATTCTTTCTACTAGAATATTCAAAGTTTATTCATTAGTTAGCCACTGATATCATTGTAGACAAAGAACTAAAACTTTTTTTTTTTACTAAACATGGACAAGAATATCGGAATAATATCACATACGATATTCCGAAACGAGGCAATCCAGACCAAAAAACCAGGGACTGTAATTATACAATAAACTACCAGACTAAACTAATCAAAAGACTCGGACAAACTTTTCAAAAGGTGTAAAAAATATTATTATTTACCTTAAAGTATGAATAAAAAACGATATATTATTTTTGTAAAATTAAAAAGTTAATGTAATAATCCGTAAGTTTTTATAAATAAATTTCAAATGAAAAATATTAAAAAATCAACGTACGAACTATGGTGAAGGTGCATAGTGGGTTTTGCATGTTGGTTTAATCGGTGTTCTGACGAAGAGACGAGTGCGTCTCGAAACCGGTAGACAGAAAAGTCGGGAAGTGGTCATTTCTTCGCTTTCATATATCAACTTTAAAATACCTAAATTTTGTAAATGGTGTCTAGAATTCCAATCGTCTATGCGCTTAGTAGCTGCAAGACGTGTTGTAATCTTACTCCTTTTTATTATTCTTATTATTATTATTTAATACACTAAATTTATTTGTCAATTCAATCAGTCTATGCGCTCTGTAGCTGCAAGACGTCCTGTAATCTAGCTCCTATCTGTTATAATTTTTGATTGATCTTAATTGTAAACGAGGAACTAGAATCCCAACCGTCCATGCGCTCTGTAGCTGCAAGACGTACTGGGATATTTATTAATTGTACAGCGCCCTTGAGGTGATTTTCACAAAAATGGCGCTATATGAATTATCCAACTATATATATATATACAAATATTTAATAACGTTTAGTAAAATAAACGAATGTTTAGATCAGGTTTCGTGTGTACTCGTTCGTTCAACATCACGAAATGTCGGTTTTTCCATACCTACTATTTTCCTTTTTCAAGCTTTAGTTTTGCGTAATTAAGGGCTGTTTTCTTATATTAGTTGGTATATTTTTTATATTTTATCTCTAAAAATACATTTTTACGTTGAAAAAATTGCTCGCACGAATTCTGTGGTATTCGTAGTATCCCGAAAATATTCAGCAAATTATTCACAAGTGAAAATTTAAAAAAATCAAAACAAGCATTCTGAGGTGTAGTAATCATACTCGGAGTGCGACGCATGCTGGCAAATTAATTTCTTAACTAAACATTGAAGTCCGAGAACGGACCCAGCAGCCTCCTTTAACGAGCGTCTTGAGCATGCAGCGGCGGACCTGACTTGGACACGTGTTGCGCATGCCTCGGGAGAACACGATCTTTCGGCTTTATTCGGCGGAATTAAGGTACGCGGGATTGACGTGCAGTATGGTCCAGAAAAAATCTTTATAGGGAAATATCACGTTTTTTTAAAAACATTTTTTTGAGTAATAAATGATAAACTATAACACTTTGAAATACCATCCAGTAAAAAAAATGTTTTTTTACTTTTTAGAAGAATGAATAACATTTTAAAATTTGTATTTATAATTCTCGCAAAAACGGTCATTCCATTGACCACGCCCCTTATATGTCATGATTTGTTTATTTGTTCCCGGCCATTCAAATTTTTATAGAACATTGTCACGAATCTTGACGTCATAACTATCAAGGTCAAACATGTCGCGTTTTTATAGTGACGTATTAAAAAAAAAAAAAATTAATAGAAAAGAAATATTTGCTTTCTTATGATTTACCCAAATATTTAATTTTGAGGGCCATTTTCAACAAGTTGTAAATAACTCACTATTAGAAAATGGAATCAAGTTGGGGTAGAGTGGGATTCGAACCACGGACCTTTGGTCCGTGAGTCCGAAACACTAGCCACAGGACCACAACCCGATTTAAATTGCCGCATGTCCTTGGTAACTCTTTCCTTTACAGCGTCGATATTATACACGGTTTTTCAGGGTCAGACCGCGAAGCTTCAGAAGAACATTCCTTACGGTAAGATTAGAAAAAAAATCTTTTTTTTTCCCAAAGAGTATTTTATTGATCAAAATGGAGTAAATCTTTCGGACAAGCATCCCTTCCGCAAACCCCTAATCTCCCTTAGCAAAAAAAAGAGATAAAAACGTATTTGACTAACGAAGCGATACGCACCAGACGCGGACAAGTGAAGCGGCTGGGTAGGAGAGGAGTAGGGGCTTGTGGAGGGACTGCTTGTCCGAGAAATTTAGGATTTACTGCATTTTGAGATCATATTATTATTTCATTTTTTTAAATGACTTTTTAGGAAAAAAAATATTAGGACTTTTTTAAAAGCTTACTAAAAGGAATGTTCTCCTGAAGTTTTGCGGTCTGGCCCTGAAAACCCGCGTATATCTTCATTAAAATATCAATGTATTACTTAAAAGTTTAACTCTTTTACTCAAATTTGATAATGAAAGGGTTTGGTAAATTACATCACTATTTTTTCTGCGTAGAAAGTAGCCGAAATCGCAGAATAGCAAATGATGTTATATTCGTGTATGAGAGATGTAAAGCCCGTTCTTTACGAGCAAAAAATATGATAAAACAAGTAGGTACCTGTCCATTTGTGTGAAATTTCGGAACAATAGTCTGGGTCGTGGTAAACGCGGATTCTGAAGTAAAATGGCGGTGTGATTCAATATTCCGTGTGTAGTCGAAAACGGAAATCACTGCAGTGTTGAGTGATGACTGATGACTCCGTTGGGAGGTCAGTCTGTTGTCATTCCAGAGCCAGGGGCCTGTTTAAGTTAGCACTGGCCTTTTTACCTCATTGCTCGCGTGGCCTAAAGGCCAAAGTATTGTGCGATTGTTATTGCTTCGGATATTTTTGAAAATAAATAATATGCTAATCATAAATCATTTTTTTTATTTAAAGGTAACAACTTAACGTTTTTAGCAATGTTTTGAGTATGTCCAAATGCTTGCAGACTGGCTGGATTTTCTCCCTAGGCAGTTGTTTATATTCAAATTTGTTGCAACAGAGACGGAAAACATTTTTGAGATGGGAATATGGTAATCTAGGCATTTACAGGGCTTATAACGCATACAAAAGTAGAAGAAGTATACAAAATTGGAAAATTGTTTTCAGGCGTTGCCTAGTCGGTGAATTGGTTCAGCCGGATGAATCTCACCCACATGATAAATGTTTCAGCTCTTTTACTTCACAAAAGTCAACAGATGGAAGAGTTGAGACAACGTGGACGTTGGTGAATGTTACACAGTGTGTAAAAGTGGCCACTTAAACCAGCCAATGGGACAGGTCATAAGCCCTGTAAATGCCTAGACTCCCATATTCCCTTTTCAAAAACGTTTTCCCTCTCTGTTGCAACAAATTTTAATTACGTTTTTAGATTGAGAAAAATTAAACTTAGCCATAGGGAAATATTACTTTTTTTTCAGTGAAAAGCGTCTGTGAAATACTGTCCAGTAAAAAAAAATACTTAGACAGCGAAAGGACGGCTAAAAGGATCTACGATGCGAATGTTGATGGATGCAAAAAATGAGGAAGACTTAGAAAGACATGGCACATCAAGAGTTGGAATAATTGGCGTGTGTGCATGAGGAAGATGTATAAATGTAGAGGAAGCGAGGTCTATGTGCAAAGACAGAGTTATATGGCGTTCTATCCTATCTGCCTACCCCTTAGGGAAACGGCGTTATGGTTTGTTTGTTTGCTTTCAATAATGAACCACAGTTTTTGAAAATGAGTAGGCGGCAAGGAGGTGGGATATCAAATATATTTAATCGGGAAAATTCCTTCGGCGATGTTTGTATTTGTGTCTTCGATGGGCCGATTTGCGTGCGTTTTCAGCGAAATGTAGAGCCTTGCCACGAGCATATTCATAGCTATTAAAATCTTCGGTCTATCTAGTAAAAAAAAAGTTAGGAGCGTAAATGTTTTTTTTCCATCACTAGGATTGCATTCGACGAAAATGCATACAATAAAAAATTGGAAAGATGTTATATTTTAGACAACAAACCATCACGCCGTTTCCCCGTAAGGGTAGGCAGAGAGGATAGAACGCCACATCACTCTATCTTTGCATACAGATCTCGCTTCTGCTACATTCATACATCTTCTCATGCACGCGCGCCGATTATTCCGACTTTTGACATGTCCATCTTCAAGTATTTGTTGGATTTGGTCATGCCGCGTCTTTCTCGCTTTACCTCTATTTCTGCATCCATCAACATTCGCATTGTAAATATTCTTAGACGTTCTTTCGCTGTCCATTCGTTCCACATGTCCGAACCAGCGCAGAGCTCCTTTTTTGATTTTGTCGATAATGCTCGTCTCAGTCTTACATGAGGTACGGATAAAAAAGTAAAAAAGCAGCAGGTAAAAAAGTTTGTTTTGTATGTTTACAAACAACATTCGTTTTTATGGATCCCAATCAGATTATTTCCTTAAATTCCTTAGAATTTCTACCCATATATTAGTTTTTACTGTATTTTTGGTAATATTAAAAGAATATCAACTGACATTCGAAAACAATGTACGGATACCAAAGATAAAATATAAAATAAATAAATAAAATACCAATTTAACGAAATTCTCTGTTCTCACAATTAACGTAAACTGAAACACAAGACACGAGAGGGCTGATGATGATGATGATAATGACAAGAGGTAGTTAATATTGGCCGTATATCCTTTTATTGGAAATAATCCAAGTGACCCAGTTGAAATATGGAGGGGACACGGTACTATAATAATATATGTATCATATAATTAGTACTGTATTGTGAGGAACTCCCGAGCCAGGGGAGAAGCGTGCTAAATGTGGTTTGGCACTCCTCAGAAGTGCATAGTTGCCAACAGAAAATATTGAAAGTCCTTTCGAACAATTAACAATGGACAATGAATTGTTTTCTTTTCCTGGAATTGCGTTTAGAGTACTTAAGATTTTAGTACACTAGCTACTATTTATTTTTCAACGCTTACAATGAAAGCATCCACCCCTTTCCCGAAACTGTTCATAAAGACTTGAGTCTTTCTTCAGTTTCGCATATCAATATCTTTTTTTTTTTAAACTAATTAAGCGAAAGTTTAATATTTCTTTACAATCAAACCGCGAAAATAACGAAACAAATTAACTTTAAAAACTTTCATTGTACCCCTCACTGCAGTATTATATATATATATATAGTTGGATAATTTATAAAGCGCCATTTTTGTGAAAATCACCTCAAGGGCGCTGTACAATTAATAAATATCCCAGTACGTCTTGCAGCTACAGAGCGCATGGACGGTTGGGATTCTAGTTCCTCGTTTTCAATTAAGATCAATAAAAATTATAACAGATAGGAGCTAGATTACAGGACGTCTTGCAGCTACAGAGCGCATAGACAGTTAGAAATTTAGCCCCCATTTACACATTTTAAAAATTGACAAATAAATTTAGTGTATTACAAAATAATAATAACCAAAATAATGAACCAACAGCAAAAATAAAAAATGTATATTTTTACTTTTACTACTGAATTAATTTGTTGTATTAATAATTACTTGTAAATTGCTGTAATAAATACGTAAAAAAATAAAAAATAAATAAATATAAATATAAATTGAGACCGCGGTCGCACGCTTACGTATTTAACAAAGTATTAAATATATCGACGCTGGAAAGCAAATAGTTAACAAGCGACGTGTTTTCTTATTCTTTAAAGTAGGGGCCAGTGCCATACAAGCTCTTGTCGTCACTGCGACCTGTAAAGATCTATTGTGACGGGTCCCCGTGAATAGTTCTCGCCCTCCAAGCCCAGGTCTAAAAAAGAGCCCGGCTACTGTGTCAAAGGCGAGAGTTCTCATTTTTCGCAAGCGATGGTCACTCAGATACCAACATAATATCAAAATTCCTAAATTCCATACAAGTCATGGTCAAAATAGCTTTGTTTTCAAAGGTGTAAAAAATTGTGATAATCTTCCCAATGAACTAAAAGCTATTAAAAATAGTATATCAATAAAATAAATTAAAAGTTAATCTTAAGAATTTTTTTGAACACGTGTAAAAACAATATTTAATTTTTAATTAGTGTGAATGTATTATTGTTTCAAAAATGTACCTTATGCATGTATTCTGAAGTCGTTCAAGTTTATCGAGTTGCTCACAGCTTAAATAAGTCATGGAAACATCATCGTAATCTAGAATGGGTAGTAGTAATGCTTGTACAAGAGTGCATTTAGTACTAATGGGTAAGAATTTTTGCAACCTTCTAAGTGAGTTAGTAAATTATCGCGGTCATAAGTCAACGCGTGTGTAATCTCTAAGTCAACGCTCGTGTCAGTTTGTTTTTCGTTTTCCTCGTAAATAAATACAGTTCACTGTCGAAAAATCGGCGATTACTTTTAAAAGATGATTTAATATATTGCATTTGCAATCAGTAATGAGTATCTAATACAAAAAAGTGAAAATTAAATTACAATTATTATGGCGACTGCTTTTCTTAACATTTGGCTTGCTAACCGCCGGCTAAATGCAATGAAAAGCTTAATAAATAATTATTAAATTAACAAAAATAGCAGTTCTGGAATATTTTCCACATTTACACCGGTGAAATTCAAATCTGTGGTTGCGCAGCAGGATTATACGTCGCGAAATGTAAATATTTTACATTTAATATGAGGTGTTCACGGATGTTGTATTGTAATCGCAAATTCGATAAACAACCATGGTGAGAAATTGTTATCATGTCGCTTATTAGCACGTCGATAGTTATTTTTGATTGAGCTACTGGGCTTTTCAACCAGTGCAAATCTCGAAGATGTCATAAAATGTGAGAATATTTTTTACTCCCGTAATAAGCCTTGCTGCTGCATTGAATTGTATTTTGGGAGACTTGCGTATATTGTGTTCTCACCGTCTTAACCACTACACCACGGAGGCCGCCCCTATTTTATTTATTTATTAAATGTACGGCCTAAGCCAATTACAACAGTTACATGAAGAAACATAAATGCTAGAAACTGAATAAAAAGAACATAAAACTATTTAGCTAAGACAAACATGGGCAAAAAATAATTGTAAACAATATATTCATAAAAACGAAAGACCTAAGACTTCGAGCTAAACCATGCCAATCCAACATCGTCCCACACTGTTTAATCGCGAAGAGATCTACGAAAAGCCGGAAGATCTATCCCAAAGAATTCCAAGTCGTGTGATGAATTGACTTATCTACACATTCTAGACATTGGGGCATAAATAGCAGATTTTGACTTCTGGTGACACGGTTGGGAACATGAAAAGCAATTGATTGCCACAGAGATTGGACATCGCTTAAAGCATTAAGTATTTTGAAAATGCATATAAGGTCCATCACAGTTCTACGTCTCTCCAATGAAGACATATTAAGAGATTGCTCTATTTCAAAATAGGAATAATTACCCCTTTGTAATCCGAGCAACCATGCCACTTTTCTTAGAAAACGGTGTTGGACAGACTCGATATGGTCAATATGAGTCCTGTAGAATGGAGACCAAATAGGAGAAGCGTATTCTAGATGGGGTGGAACTAGTGAGCAATAAAGAGTTTTGATGGTATTAATATTTCGAAGTCCGCCGTCACTCTATTGATAAAACAGAGAAGTTTGAGAGATTTGTTTACAATATTATCAATGTGTTCACGATAGGAGAGTTTACTATCTAAAGTAAAGGGAAGTATTTTTTAGTTAGTAGTTGAATTGTATTGGTTTTTTTTCGTCGCGAGAAAGATATTATTTTAACAAGATTCAACTGTCGACAAGGCTTTTGACTTCAAATTTATGATGTTTTACTAAATGTCAATAGTACTGGGCTACGGAAAGACGATAATGTGTAGATAACTCAGCCACCACCCACCGTGGTAAGCAGGTACGTTCGATTGTTTATCGACTTACACGCGGAAGCTTGACGGCCAAAGGTAATCTGTAGTCGGAGAGTGTAGCGAGAGTACACGCTACATGTACTGGTTGCTATGCAAGTATTAGAAAATTAGTCAGGGATTCTATTTTTTAATTATAACCTTCCATGAACTTTGAGGATAAATAAATAAAAATGACAACGGATCATTTGATCTAAGGCTCGCGTTACACGGGTCATAAGATCGTACAATATCTTGTGCAGTATCGTGTACAATAACAGGAAGATCAATGGTTTTTTGTACGGCAAAGTTTCTTGAAAATGTACCAAAAAAATATTCAAAAATATTTATTAAAAACAAACTAATAAACATATTTCCACAGAGCTAAAGAACGTTCGAGAGAAGGTAATATAGAAGTCTAGGCATCTACAGGGCTTATGACCCGTCGTTGGCTGGTTTGAGTGGTAATTTTTTTTTTAACATTTTTTTTTTGCACCACAACAGGCCAGGAGGCCTAATTACAGTGGTGAATTACATCATAAAGCACCCAGGCTTGAGAAAATCACATTTTAATTTTTGTGTTCTCACCGGGAATCGAACCCGGAACCTTCCGTGCGTGAATCAAGCGTCTTGACCACTACACCACGGAGGCCGCCAAACACACAACTTTACACACTGTGTAACATTCACCATTCTGCCCATATTTGAACATCTATATTCCTTCAACTCTTTTATCTGTTGATGTTTGTGAAGTTAAAGAGCTGAAACCAATGATCCAATGACAAGTCATAAGCCCTGTAAATGCCTAGACTTCCATATTCCCTTTTCAAAAATGTTTTCCCTCTCTGTTGAAATAAATTTAAATATGAACAACTCCCTAGGGAGGAAATCCAGCCAGGCTGCAAGCATTTGGACACACTCAAACAATGTTCATTTTTGTTCATTTTGATCGCTCAAATCCTTAGCGTGTTTTTAAGCACGTCGATAGTTGTTCGTGATTGAGCTACTGGTAACTAGGAATAATATGTTCCCGATTTTCGGCTCCCCCCATCTCCACACGAGTAGGCACTGCGCTGTTGTCACATTCACAGTACGCCCTACGTGCCCGGGACACACTATCCTTGTGGGAACTGGCTGACACCAGAGGTCCTCACAGGTCTGCACGTGGCCAGGACGCACTAACGACGAGTAAACACACATAATCAAGTATTACAGTATAGATACTCAACGTAAAAAGATTGTAAATAAGATTTAAACTAACAATGTTTGATTATGTCCAAAATGCTTGCAGACTGGCTGGATTTCCTCCCTAGGGAGTTGTTCATATTTAAATTTATTTCAACAGAGAGGGAAAAATTTTTGAGAAGGGAATATGGAAGTCTAGGCATTTACAGGGCTTATGCCCTGTCATTGGCTGGTTTAAGTGGCCACTTTACACACTGTGTAACATTCACCATTCTGCCTATGTTTGAACATCCACATTTCCTCAACTCTTCCATCTGTTGACTTTTGTGGCCTAGTAGGTGATTTGGTTCAGCCGGATGAATCTCACCCACGTGATAAAGGTTTCAGCTCTTTTACTTCACAAAAGTCAACAGATGGAAGAGTTGAGGAAATGTGGATGTTCAAACATAGGCAGAATGGTGGATGTTACACAGTGTGTAAAGTGGCCACTTAAACCAGCCAATGACAGGTCATAAGCCCTGTAAATGCCTAGACTTCCATATTCCCTTCTCAAAATTTTTTCCTCTCTGTTGAAATAAATTTAAAGATTTAAACTAACTATCGCTTAGCAAAAACGTTACATCAAACGAAGGCATTCATCCATAAGACGTGATTTTCACAAAAATGGCGCCAAAAAATTATCCACAATAATAGTATCGGCTTCAATAGGTAAATGTTAGTTTATTTTATTTTTATTTTATTAACATAAACGGCAAATATGCCTTTTAAAAACATTTATAATATTAACATATTTGGCTTAATATTTTTTATAATGTTACACGGTGTGTAAAGTGGCCACTTAAACCAGCCATTGACAGGTCATAAGCCCTGTTGATGCCTAGAAATATTACCTTCTCTTAAATGTTCTTCATCTCTGTTGTAATATGTTAATATAAACAGCTCCCCAGGGAGTTGAATCCACTTCTTGTCTACAAAAAATTTGGACAAACTCAAAATACTGTTGATAAATTACCTGGTCCATGAAGAAAGTATAGAAATTGAATAAATAACATTTTCAGGCGTTGCCTAGTATGTAGGTGAAATAATTCATTAGATAAATCTCACGCCCTTGAGGTAGTTTATTACGAAAATGGCGCTATATAAGTTATCCATAATGATATTTTAAACACAATGGGAAGTGGTTTCCAAACTGATGCTATATACTCACTTGTTCTCTAAATCATTTGAATAAATCCGTAGCATGTGTCAACAAACTAAATTGTTTAAATTAAATTATAAATTTAAAAGCTTCAATAAAAAAAATAATTAACTATACAATCACTATGTGAAGCGCGCTTGAGGTATTACATTACGAAAATGGCGCTGTATAAGTTATCCACAAAAATAGTAATAATAATAAAAGAAACCTTACTTTTCATGTAATGGAGATCCGAATGCTCAGTTGTTAGAGTATGATTGCAGAACCTAACGCACCACTGAATGCGGGTAGGAAGGTGATGATGATGATTACGTCTTAGCTGAAGTACCCACGCCACTGAGAACAATGTTCACATAATATTTCTTAGCACCAACCCGTATGTGTATCCTGTTCCCGTATCGTTCTCACAGACAGGCTTAACCGCAAGCTGCGTAATATAATAGTGTTATATTATTTTTCCCCATCACTTTAAGTTTTCCAATATATTTTAGAAAATATCTTTGTAACGTTTTGTGGCTAGCGAAGCTGTTTTATCGCTAAGTTTTAATGTTTGTGCAATAACAATAGTACTTAATAAATATTAACATAATACAACAGAGATGAAGAACATTTAAGAGAAGGAAATATAGAAGTCTAGTCATCTACAGGGCTTATGACCTGTCAATGGCTGGTTTAAGTGGCCACTTTACACACTGTGTAACATTCACCGTTCTGCCCATATTTTAACATATATATTCCTTCAATTCTTTCATCTGTTGATGTTTGTGAGGTTAAAGAGCTGAAACCTTTATTTATGCGGGTGAGATTCATCTAATTGAATTATTTCACCTACATACTAGGCAACGCCTGAAAATGTTATTTTTTCAATTTCTATACTTCTTCATGGACCAGGTGGATTGAAAAAAAAAAATATATTGTTGAAAATATATTTTTTATTAAAAATAAAGGATCTTTTTACAAGGTTTACAATCATAAGGGATGTTCCTCTGAAGTTTCGCAGTATGGTCTTGAAACAAGTGTATATTTTTGTAACGATGAAACACTTAACAAATAAATAGCCCGCATTACATACCCTAACCGCAACCGTTGACTACTCTGAATAGGATTTGACGCTAACGCGTACTGGCCGGCGTCACCTCCGGAGTCTGCGGTACCCAGATCCGCGAAGTGCAACGTCCTCGCGTGTCTTCCCGCTGCGGACCTGATCACCCACGCGCGCGCCCGACGGCAGCCCCCGACGCGAGCTGGTCGGCTCGGATTCCCATGTAACCCTGAGCGGATAATACGGTGTCACTGCGGCGTAGAAAACCGCATCTCGCAATCGGGACATAAAGATTTCCTTTGAAATAAATGGGTAGAAATTATAAGGAATTTATATTCCTTAAGGAAAGAGAGATCCATAAAAAACAAATGCTGTTTGTGAACATTGAAAATCAAACTTTTTTCATTTACAAAAAAACAACATCTTTCCATTTTTTTGTAAATGCAATCTCCTCAAATGCAATCCCGGTAGATCGACGAATAAAACATTTTTTCTCCTTACTTCTTTTTCACAAATTAGATTGAAGATTTTAATATCTACGAACACGCACAGCGCAAAGATCTATATTTCTCTGTAAACTGCACGTAAATCGGTTAAGCCGTTTAGAAGGAGTTCGGTGACATCACACGTACAGAGAAATTATATGTATAAAGATATCGAATTCCTCGAACAACTATATATTATATAGTATAATATTATATCCTCATATTTCTGCAGTGATTGCTCAATAAAGGTTTATAAAGACAGAGCGATGCGGAGCATACCAAAGGTGGTAAGCGTGACCCGGGACCCGGGCAACAGGCAACAGGCAACACCTTCCAATGCATAAATATACAATATTGGCTTTACGTTGATACTTTTGACTGATTACAGATGACAGGCGCTGAGTTGAAATGTCACAGGACTAAATAACATCGCTGTTTCGAAACTCGAACTGCTATAATTAACAAAGAAAACGAACGCACGACTTAGCGAATGCCCAGTCACGAAAAACAATATGTATCTGAGTACATGTAATATAAAAACTTCCATAAAAAAAATTGTGGAATTATTGCATATTTGAAAACATACTTTATTCCTTAATAATCATACTGTCTCCATCGAAGTAATTACCCTCGGATATAATAGGAGACCTACCGCCAGGGGTGAACCGTGTATAGAAGCGATTATGCGCAGCTTACCATTATATTTGACTAAAGCTAGGGTTTCCTAGAACAGCGGTGCCCGTATCTTAACGGCCGTAGTGAACGGTGATGCGGTATACAGCAGTTGTAACGGGGACTAGAGAGTGGTTTCCTAGGAAATCGGTGTTATCGACACCATTTAACACCGTTTTCCTAGAAAATCATTTTCTAGTCACTGTTACGACGGCTGTCCACCGCATCACCGTTCACTACGGCCGTTAAGATACGGGCACCGCTGTCCTAGGAAACCCTAGCTTAACCATAATAATGTTTTATTGTAACTTTATTTACATAAAAACAAATAAGTAATCAACATTTATTTTATTTCCATTGTCTGTATCTTAATTCTAATATAATTATAGATTTTAATAAAGCGCGCCCAGCGCCTGCGGTGAGCCAAGAAACTAGTCGATTAGTCGAGCTTATTTTTTCATACGAATAAGTATACTATATTTTGAATGTATTAACCGCCCTTGAGGTATTATATTACGAAAATAGCGCTATATTAGTTATCCATAATAATAATAATATAATAAATCAATCTGTGGAAGGTCTATCGAAGCTTCGGCAAACATGTCTTCCGCTGTTAGCATCCAGAGTCCAGGGCGAGGCAATCTCCGCCGAGACAGTCCCGAATCTCGCACTAATTAGTGCCGCGGGGATAATTGGCCGAACGCGGACCCGCGTCTGTCGCCAGGGAATTCTAATTGCCGCCGTAACCGCGCAAATTACTGCGCGGCGGTGAAATCATCCAGTTGCCTTATCAGATTCAAGTGTTTAGGCCGGTTCGTACAAATAAATAAATAAAAGAAGTTATTCCACGTACGAGTGTATCTCAACGGAGTTTGAGAATGACATATAATAAAACTGGGCCCGCATTGCAGTGGGAAGTTAAGGCTGTAGTCTGGTAAAATCATACGATTTTGCCATTTTAAAACGAATGTTTTTTTTTTATTGCGCAGTAATAAATTACACGAGATTACTCTGCTCACTTTGAAATCACTAATTCAAATACGTCTTTAACCTAAAAGTTTAGAATCTCGTTCGAAAAATTACACTTGCGATTACAGTAAAATCTTGCAGCTTTCATTAATGCATTTTAGTCTTTCAATACTTTTTCATAAGGGCTAGTATTCTTTAAAATACATCAATTTGACCTACGACAGTCTAAGGGAGGTGACAATATACGCACTCGTTATGTGTGAGAAAGAGATAACGAATATATTTCGTACGTCTTAACACGAAAGTTACAATAATAGTGTTTTGTTTGGTGAACTATCGTACACGGTAAGGTAAGGAATACTTTAAAATTATTTAATTATTATCATTTATTAAGAAATAGTGTTTTATTTCAAGACAAGTTATAATAGTCTAACTTAACCAAAGATGCACTGGTGCGCTAATGAATTATTTAGTTTATCAATTACTTTTTCGACGCCTAGCCGAAAACGCGAAATAGCTGCGCGGTTGGGTCGTTGCTTTCTAACGATAAAGGCGGGGGTTCGAGTCCACAGGTGTTCTAATTTTTTTTTTACAATTATGTTTTTTTAAATCAAATGTTTGTGCTACATTAGAAAATATTTTTACTGAAACTATTAGCCGCTGGAGCCATTTGTTAGGAATTATTTATTGAATATAAAATAAACTTGTTTTTTATATGACATTTTATCAGAATTTTCATAGCTTACCAATTTAAAAACTCACCGCTCGCCACTGATGTGTACTAGCTACACATCTCCGGGAAGGAAAAGTTAAATTAATATGTATGAAATTTTATATTGTTGTTGTTGTTATATTTTGTATTATTAAAAAATGACTATGGGATGTGAGAGCACGTTTAGCTTAACTGTCCCTACGTATGAGTATTGTGTTTTATCGCGGCTGGTTCTATGACGTGAGCTTTTGTCCTCTGAAAACCAGTTGGACAACTGTCCCGAAAACTGTCCGAAGGGAAGCCGGCTCCACACTCCACACACTCCACAGTATGCGGGGAATATTTATGTTTATATTTGTTTATGGAAACGTGTAATCACAATATTAAACATTAGGAAAGGAATGCCGAACACACTCTGTCGACTTCGGTGACCGAAGACGAATAATAATGTAGTATTGAAACCAGTAAGTTAAGTAACAAAATGCAAGATATTCTTTTGTATTTTTCGTGGCAACAATGAGGAAGTTCAGTGGTTTTTTTTAAATTTTATTATTTGTTAATAGACTATTAAACTGAGTCATTTTTTTTTAAATTTTTATATATCGCATTATCAGCGCTACGACTTTTTAAAGTTTTGTATTTCTGAAATAACTCCGCGTGTAACGTCATAGGTTCATTTCCACTTATTCTCATTTAGTTCTTCCCATTGGTCCAGCAGCGACAAGCAGACCGGAAATCTTCCATAGCTCTTAGATTATAGGTTGATGCACATGAACCAGTGACGTCATTCAAAGTAGTGCGTTTTTATCAAAATATTTTTTATTATTTTTTCTGTACATTTTCAAGAAACTTTGCAGTACAATTTAATGCTCTAATTTTTACTCCGCGCAAGAAAACATTTTTTGTATCCAATTTCCCGTAGGGCTGAAGTTCCTCATTGTCATTGTTTCCCAATCTTTAATTGCAACGTATCTTAAGGGAATATGCGTCTATGACATGTTATTTATTAATTATAAAAAAAATATATATAAGAAAAGAATATTTTTATATTATAAATTTAAGTTGTTTCTATTCACTCATCAAACACACACTCACCCTGTCCATAAACCTACCCTCACACCCATATACAATCACACACATATTCACAAACCTAAATAAAAAGTAAATGTTATCAACTATCAAATAGCCAAATTTAGTAAATGAGGTCTAGAATTCCAACCGTCCATGCGCTCAATAGCTGCAAGACTTGTTGTAATCTAACTTCTATTTTTATAAATTGTTTTTTTTTTTTTAAATATCACTAAATCTCTAAACTTTATTGTCAAATAAAAAATGTAAACAGATTGCAAAAAAAATATCAATTTTGGGAAGGATCAGAAGATTTATTGGTAAGGACTCTTGCAAAACTATTTACAAAGCAATTATTGAACTACACGTTAACTACTGTAGTAGCATTTTATTTTTATCAAACAAAGAAAACATAGATAAACTAACTGTATTACAAAATAAAGCCTTTAGAATCATTTTGAAAAAAAAACATATACACGAGGGTAAGTCGATGGTAAATGAAATGAAATTATTAACATATAAATAAAAAATATTTTACAATACAATGATATTTGTTCATAAAATTATAAACTCTAATAAAAAAACAGAATTTTGGAAAAAAATTGATCGGAACCAGCATGAACACGATCACAATACTAGAGAAAAGAACAAAATTAGACTTCCATTTAGGAAAAAGGCAAAGTCACAAAATTCAATTTTATTTAAAGCAATTAAAAAGTATTACGAAATGGAAAAAAATATTTATGAAGAAAAAAACATATCAAAATTTAAAATAATGGTCAAGACATATGTGATAAACAATTTATAAATTAAATATATTTGCAATGTTATTATTAGAACACACATAACAATATGTATGATATGTGTGCCCTACTTTAAGATTTAAATAAAAAAAATGTTTTCCCTCTCTGTTGCAAAAAAATTTAAAAAATCATTTACATATTATATACTTATATGTAGATACAAATTAATGATATTTTTTTGTAGATCACCTATAAAATAAATCACGGCTCGCCACTGGTAGATACTCAGGTGGAGAATTGCAAGCGCAAACTGAAACCGTCCCTTGCACGTTTGTTATTAAACTAAAATCCAAACAAAAAATTTGGATCGCTATTGTTCTACGCAATTGAGCTGAGCTCTGCTGTGAGGTTTTATGCCGCATAATATGATAATCTTATTTTCGAAATTCAGAAGAAAGGATCCTGTCTTATTTGTTATTAAGTCACGTCTGGTGTGGTGGAGATAACATCTGGATCTTGTTGCTTCTGATGTCATAGTTATTTCTTTTTTTATCGTGATTCAAGGGTATATACATATAGTTTAAAATTCAAAATACAGTTTAAAAAGCTCAACTGGCAGTGCACAACATAGTTTAAGTCCGAACACATATGTATGGAAGTGAAACAGGGAACTGGCAGAGGAAAGATGAAAGACGAGTGGACGTGGTTGAAATGCGATCTCTTGTGGAACGAATGTGTTGGAAATCAATGTATGACAGGGTTACGAAAGATGAAATCAGGCGAGAGTGTAAATCTGAGTCAAGTATAATTGATAGGATTAAAAAAAGGGTCTCTGAGATGTTTTGGTCACGTAGAACGAACGGACGACGAAAGAATGGTGAAAATGAACGGTAACGTTAGACGAGGACGACCAAGGAAGACGTGGCATGATCAGATAAACCAAAATCTTAAGTCTAGTCATGTCAAAAGCAGACAAAACCGAAGGGCATGAATGTAGAACAAGCTAGGAATGTATGCCAGGATAGACGTGTGTGGCGGTCCATTCTCTCTGCCTACCCCTACGGGGAAATGGCGTGATGGCAGTAGTAAATTAATTTTAATTTGAAAATTTTGCTTCTTCTACATTCACCCATCTTATGGACGCACGCCGATCGATTCCGCCTTATGACATGTATCTTCGAGTATTTGTTGGATTTGACCATGCCATGTCATTCTTGGTCTTCCTCGTTTTCTGCATCGATCATCATACACATCATAAATCTTTTTAGGCGATTTTTTTTGCGCGGGCCACTCGCTCTACATGTCCAAACCAATGCAAAATTATTATATGTTAATTTTAAATTAGGAATAGGTAATAAATTTCGTAACTATGATTATTTATTAAATGTATTAAATTTGATTAAATTAAGGGACAGAAGAACTATTAATGATTTATTAGTTCTATTTAAAATCGTTAATTCAGTATTGGACAGCCCTGAAATTTTGGCCCTCGTTGGTTTTAAAGTACCAGTTCGAGTGACTAGGCTAGTTCAACTTTATCACTGCAACAATCATATCTCAATATATTCTAGCAATTCAGTACTGAATCGTCTACATGCGCTGGGTAATAAATATTCGGATTTAGGTGACATATTTTTATTGAAATTTCCAGCTTATAAACAATTACTTGTAAAACATTTTAGTGTGGAATCAATATTTTAATTATGTTCTTTCTAAGTAAGCATTGAAAAAGTTGTTACTGTATATACTCCACTGTAAATACTTATGTATGTATCTAATGTAAAAGGTACTTGTACCGTTAATTCAAAAAAAAAAAATTCCTTTCTTGATTTTGTCGATATTGCTTATCTCAACCTTACATAATATACGGATCTCGACATTTGTGCACCTATCGTACATAGTTTTACCATACGTTCGCCCTATAGATTACATTTCGACGACACGTTTATGTTTATTTATTGTGGATAACTTATATAGCGCCATTTTCGTAATAAAATACCTCAAGGGCGCTTTACATGGTGATTCTATTGTTAAGTTAATTTAATTGAAGCTTTTAAATTTGTAATTTAATTAAAATAATTTATTTTGTTGTCACGTGCTACGGATTTATTCAAATGATTTAGAGAACAAGTGGGTTTTAAGTTTTTTCCGAAACATCACTTCACTTTCACAGCCTCGCACCTCTGCTGGGAGAGCATTCCATGCCATAGGGCCTGCGACCGCAAATGCGCGCTCACCAAATTTAGTGCGCTGTTTGCGTAGAGGTATAATAACTTTTCCTCTCGCCGTAGACGTAGCTGATCTAAGCGTGAGACGCCTGTCAGCTAGTTCATCTGGAATGCATAGTTCCCTTAGATATTCCGGAGCCGAGTTGTGCAGTGACTTATACATAAGCCAACAGAGTTTGTATTCGACCCTCTGTGGAAAACGTAGCCAGTGTAGTTCCCGAAGTAGTGGAATGATATGACTGAACTTAGAGATTCCGAAAATAAGTCTCGCTGCGGCATTCAATACAGATTGTAGGCGAGTCATTTTGTTCATTGGTAGACCTGCATAGATACCATTACAATAATCGACTGTTAACAAGTTAGTTATAACATAAAACTTGGAACGGGAATTTAATCTTAGTTGGTCCATTGACATTAGAAGGCGCGTAGATTAACTATGTCTTCATAATTTTCAATAAAAGGAGCCAAATGCCAAGGGGCCGTCCAGGGTAGAGCGACCACGAGCGCGAAATTTCAAACGTACGAAAACGTATGAAAAACGCCACACATGGCCATAGTGCGAGGGCTCATGGGGGGCGCGACAAATTAATGTTCGAGGCCTAAGGATGCCTTTCGAGAGCCTACCTTATCTTTATAACTGATTCATAAACAATCGTTTATAAAATAAAAATACTTTCCCGTGTAAACAATTGTTTATTTATAATAAATATGTCTCAAAACATGTTCAACCAACAATCTTGATTCTTTTAATTTCAATCACATTTTCGTACAGACAATTTGACTTTACACCATAAACAATTGAAGATTACTTTATTTGATTTATGAAACAGTTTGTTCTACACATTTTAATCGGTGGTTTAATTATGACGGAGCTGCATGCTGATCAAAGTAATGATGTTACATTTATATTTTAGAAATAATTTAATAACTTAAACGTTCGTGAGAACTTAGCAGCTACATTTGTGTTTTTGAGTCACTATAAAAAGTCACAGATCATGTTTAGCTTTTCTCCGCTTATGATTCATACTTACATTTAACTGTTTTGTAAAGTATGACGAAGTTGTAATAATGGCTGAATATTTCGGGTTTAACAACACGTGTTCATTAGAAGCCAACAACACATTTGAATTAAAAAATGTGGACGATTCCGAGAACGCGGTAGAAAATGTAGTATCGTACCAGCGAAGGGATTTTAGCAATTAAATCAAATGACCACTGGAATCATCGTGAATTTATAAAAAATGTCGGAAAGAAGATGATTAATACATCATTTATCCGGTTTGATAAGTAAATATTTTTTTAATTATAAATAATCACCGTTCTGGAAAAGTCACTAACCCTAAAAAAGTCAGTATTGAGATGAATATGCAATTCAATGCTTTAAGAGGTTCATAAAATTATGTTATTCAAAAGGTTAAAGTCACCAAGTAGGTACTTGGTTAGAAAAAACTTGCGTCAATCGAAATTATTTGTTGTGAGTTAAAAACAGTAGTGTGACTTTCAATGAAATCTCGCCAAGCTTAAATCACTGAATGCAGATATAATTTATTGCCAGTTGAGGGAGATTTTTACCATTTACTAGCGGACCCGACAGACGTTGTCCTGCCCAAACGTTGGCTTGCCTGCTATTAGCTGGTTGAACAAACATTTTTTTCGTAATTAATTACACACGTTATTTATTTAGGACTTTTTTGAGCTATTTATACATTCGTAAAAAGGGTTTGTTTTTTGTTCTAACTCCTCATGTGATTGGCCAAGAAGCCTCGTTGTGCTCAAATCAAAATTGTGCAAAAAATCACTGCTTAAGTGCCATAATCCAGGGAGAAAATACGGGAATACGTGTTAGTGAAAAACAGTCTTACCGCGATATATCTGAGCCTCTAAAATTATGACACTCAACTCATGCTTAACGCTAATTCTTTAACCGCTAGCCAAATGTTACGATATATTACGTGTCATTGAAGAAAAGTCAGACCGCGTTTTACCTTTAGCCTTCTAAAATTGTGACACTAAACTCTTGCCAAAAGCGAATGTAGTCATTCCTTAACTGCTCAATATATTGAAGATGTTATTATGTTTAATAATACTAATACAAAGGTCCGATAGGTATCTTGGAGCCATTTCATGAAGGGATTTGAATACTGTCCAACGAAGCTTCTATTTTACTCTCTCTGGGCTCTTTAACCAGTGCAAATCTCCAAGATGTAAAATGATTTTTTTAACTCCCGTAATAAGCCTCGCCGCTACATTGAAAACAGATACAGATCCTCACCTCTGTTGTATACACCATGATTTGGTCTGACACACGTTTTGTATATCCGAATTCTGTTTTCAATAATCGTGTGTTCATTGTACTATACGACATTTCTTAGGCATCCAGATGTTTACTAACTGAGATGGATATGTTCTCATCATCACTATGGCAGCATCATCTGCATGGCATATTATGTTAATGATCTTATCTCCCTTAGTAGATTCACAATTTTCTTTTATTCTTAAAAGCGTTTTTTTTAAATATATTTATTCTGCTTGTGTATGAAAAGTATTTTGGCGTATATATTGTTGTGCTATATTTAGTTATAAAGCTGCTAAACTTGCTTTGTTTCTTTGTTGTTCTCATTATGTGTTATTTTCTAAATGTTAATATTATTTATGTCCCGAATTGAGTTGTTGTATTTCCTGGGAATGTAATTCAACGTATTATACTTGTAAAATACTTTGTGTTATATGATTTATAAATAAAATAAAAAATATCAAAACGATTGTGTAAATTAAAGAAGGTATTGTCCATGGCTTTGACGAAATTCTGTGGGGAATGTCGAAATTCCGAATACGTTAAACAGGATTAAAAAAAACTGCATGCCTTTTGATGCCAGTGAGACAAATATCATTTTGGCCTCAGTTAGCGCTGTTATTTTAAGTTATTTCATACACACATCCTCAAGTTGTGATGATAGGATAGTCTCCGAGTATTGCGCAGTATTGTCCCATTCGTCACATCCTCGAGGCGGGCGGAGTCAATATTGGAGGTAAACATGACCGCGCCGCGCAGGTGGGCTAAGGGCGTTCCTCGCATTGTTTTCCCAACCAGCGTATTGACTGTAGCACTCCGACACAAGTCGGAAATACGGCCAGGGTTCAGAACTCACCGTTTCCAGTTCAAACAACGCCGGTAAATATTGAACGCTGTGATTTCGTGTGTATAAGTATCAATAGTATCGAGTAATGTAGCCATCAGAAGGGCTTTAGAGATCTTTTGAATTTTACACAACTTTAAAATTCAATCACTTATTCAATTGACAGTCACTGTCACCCACTGTGGGTCTTATCATTTTGATGGGTCAGCATTTCTTCATTGATGTCTTCAATGAAGAAATTGATATATTGAAGATGTTATTATTTGTAAACCTTGAGGACGTAAATTAGAAAATTTTGCAAAATCCGCACGTAAATCTGTCCAGCCATTTGCGAGATTTGGGAGGCACACCGCGACGATTCGTTCACAATGTTACACATATTCTTCATTCTTTCTTTTCCTCACTTCTAATGAGGAAGTTAAGTGTTTTTTTATTTAAAAAAAATATGAATAGACCATTCATCCAAGCCAATTGAAAAGAAATAATATGTATCATATCATCAGCGATTTTATTTTTAGTGTTTTGCCTTTTTTAAATTACTTCGCGTGTGATGTCTCAAATTCTCTCCCCCTTCTCGATGGTCAGTCTTATTATTGGTTGGTTCTAGATTTATCTAGATAAATTAATAATTTTCTAGAAAACATTATGAAATCATGGTGTAGATGCTTTTATAAATACGCACAAAACATAAAATAAACATTGAAACTTTTCTACCAAATCAACGGATGATTATGAAACAGTTATGGGAGATTTCCTACTAAACTATACCCACGCACAGGCCATGCCATTTCTTTCTGTATTTTAGATGCTCGTGTTCTGTTTTTTGGTATTCATCAATTTTAGTATGTTCTGGCTGATGCGACCAAAATTCTAATCCGCTATTTTTGTTCCAGCTGCACGGCGCGCTACGTGGGCGAGTACTGCCAGCACCCCAACCCCTGCTACACCGGGCCCGCGCCCCGCTGCCAGAACGGGGGCTCGTGCCGCGTGCGCCAGGCCCCGGCCAGTTCGCCGACCTTCTCGTGCGAGTGCCCCCTGGGCTACAGCGCCTCGCTGTGCGAGATCCGCGAGCCGAACAGCTGCGACTCGGCGCCCTGCCAGAACGGGGGCTCCTGCGTGCTGAAGACCCTGGAAGAGTATCAGTGCACGTGTGTCTCAGGATACACAGGTGAGAATACGCTGACAATATTATTAATACATTGTTTAGCATTTAGTTTGTGGAAAAAAAAATTGAATACGGGTAACCCCCGTTGATCGCGGGGAATGCGTTCAGTAGCTCAATCACAAATAACTAGAGCTGAAAAACATGCCAAGTATTTAATCGATCACTGTGAACAATAATGAACGTCAACAATGTTTGAGTATATCCAAATGCTTGCAGATTGGCTGGATTTCCTCCCTAGGGAGTTATTCATATTTAAATTTATTTCAACAGAGAGGGAAAAAAATTATGAGAAGGGAATATGGAAGTCTGGGCATTTACAGGGCTTATGACATGTCATTGGCTGGTTTAAGTGACCACTTTACACACTGTGTAACATTCAATTAACAATTTTCCAATTTCTCAAACATTGTTAAATTAACGACCTGGTAAAATAAGAAGTATAAAAATTGAAAAATTGTTTGCAGGCGTTGCCTAGTAGGTGATTTGATTTGGTTCAGCCGGATGAATCTCACCCACGTGATAAAGGTTTCAGCTCCTTTACTTCACAAAAGTCAACAGATGGAAGAGTTGAGAAAATGTGGATGTTCAAACATGGGCAGAATGGTGAAAGTTACACAGTGTGCCTAGTGGCCACTTAAACCAGCCATTGACAGGTCATAAGCCCTGTAGATGCCTAGACTTCCATATTCCCTTCTCAAAAATGTTTTCCCTCTCCGTTGAAATAAATTTAAATAATGAACGTGCTTAAGTTATCGCAGTCATAAATTGACGCGTGTGTAATCTCTAAGTCATACTAGGCAGCGCCTGAAAATGTTATTTTTTCAATTTCTATACTTCTTCATGGGCCAGGTGGATTTATCAACAATATTTTGAATTTTTGTCCAAATTTTTGTAGACAAGAACTGGATTCAACTCCCTGGGGACCTGTTTATAATAATAAATAAAGAAATAATTCAATTAGATGAATCTCACCCGCATAAATAAAGGTTTCAGCTCTTTAACTTCACAAACATCAACAGATGAAAGAATTGAAGGAATATAGATGTTCAAATATGGGCAGAATGGTGAATGTTACTCGTTATGTGTGTAAAGTGGCCACTCAAACCAGCCAATGACAGCCCTGTAGATGCCTAGACTTCTATATTACATTATCTTAAAGGTTCTTCATCTCGGTTGTAATATGTTAATAATTAATTAATTAATAAAAATAGCAGTTTTGGAATATTTTCCATATTTACACCAGTGAAATTCAAATATGTGATTGCGCAGCAGGATTATACGTCGCGAAACGTAAATATTTTGACATTCAATATTAGGTGTTTACGGAAGGTGAGAAATTGTTATCACGTCGCTTATTAGCACGTCGATAGGTATTTGTGATCGAGCTACTGATGCTCTATCTGATTTTTTCATCCCCCAATCTTCTCCCCCAGGGGCGCTGTGCGAGAGCCAGGACCACTGCGCGTCGCAGCCGTGCCAGAACGGCGCGGACTGCAAGTCCACGGAGGCGGGCTTCACGTGCGCGTGCGTGGCGGGCTTCACGGGCACGACGTGCGACAAGGACGTGGAGGAGTGCGCGCGCCAGCCGTGCCACCGCGGCAAGTGCTTCAACACCCACGGCAGCTACACGTGAGTAATCCCGCCACTTAAATTTTGCGATAAAAGAGAGACATATTAATTTTAAGTTTTATTTATTTTTTTATTAAGTCTGGTCATGTCAAAAGCAGACAGAACCGAAGGGCGTGTATGACAAGATGTATGAATGTGCCAGGATAGAAGTGTGTGGCGGTCTATTCTCTCTGCCTACCCCTACGGGGATATATCGTGATGGTAGTAGCCAAATGTTTGTAGAAATTTTTTTTTATTTCAAATAAATATTTTATTAATTTTTTTTATTTATAAATCATAAAACGCCAAGTATTTTACAAGTATTATAATACGTTGAATTACATTCCCAGGAGTTACAACAACTCAATTCGGGACATAAATAATATTAACATTTAGAAAATAACACATATTGAGAAAAACAAAGAAACAGAACAAGTTTAGCACCTTTATAACTAAATATAGCACAACAATATATACGCCTTAAACGTTTTCTTACACAAGCAAAATAAATATGTAAAAATAAATGCTTTTAAGAATAAAAAAAAGTAGTGAATCTACCAAGGGAGATACGGATACGATCACATGCCATGCAGATGATGCTGCCATAGTGATGATGAGAACATATCCATCTCAGTTAGTAAACATCTGGATGCCTAAGAAATGTCGTATAGTACAATGAACACATGATTATTGGAAACATAATTCGGATATACAAAACGCGTGTCAGACCAAATCATGGTGTATACAACAGAGGCGAGGATAGATAGAGAGAAAATAAAAAATACGAAAAACCAAGTAGAATATAATGGTAAGCTGCGCATAATCGCTTCTATGCACGGTTCGCCCTTGCCGCAGCGTTGTTTGTCGTGCCCGAGACAATGCCGTCCAGCAACGGCGGGGAGTCGAGATGCGGCTGCGGCTGAGAGCACGCTGTACCGGTACAGTATTGAGTATTCACGTGGTTAGAGTTTCGCCGCGGGCGACGAGAGAAAAGGTTCCTCGGAGAGATACGCCATTAGAGGCTCGGCGGCTTACGGAGGTCCGAGAAACCCTCTAGTAAATCAGCCATCTCCGAATTTGGACACAACAATCAGGGTTGCCAAAAATAAAAGACAAATATACTTCTAAATTTGTTGCGACAGAGAGGGAAACATTTTTGATCTTCACAATTTTATTTGACAATGAAAAAGGAATTTTTGTGAAAAATATCATATCAAAATTCAAACAGAAGGTTAAGAAATATGTGTTAAACAACTTATAAACAAAATAAATTATAAATTTGTTGCAACATCGAGGGAATTTTTTTTTAAGAAGGGAATATGGGGGTCTAGGCATATACAGGGCTTATGACCTGTAATTGGCTGGTTCAAGTGGCCAATTTATAAATTGTGTAATATTCACCATTCTGCCTATGTTTGAACATCCACATTTCCTCAACTCTTCCATCTGTCGACTTTTGTGAAATAAAAGATCTGAAACCTTTATCATGTGGGTGAGATTCATCCGGCTGAACCAATTCACCTACTAGGCATCGCCTGAAAACAATTTTCCAATTTTGTATACTTCTTCTTTTACCAGGTAGTTAATTCAACAATGTTTTGAGTATGTCCAAATGCTTGCCCATATTCCCTTATTCCCTTCTCAAAAATGTTTTCCTTCTCTGTTGCAACAAATTTAAATATGAACAACTCTCTAGGGAGAAAATCCAGGCAGTCTGCAAGAATTTGGACATACTCAAAACATTGTTGAAAATTATGTATCCCAACCGTCCATGCACTATGTATCTGCAAGACGTGTTGGGATATTTACTGTACAGCGCCCTTGAGGTGATTTTCACAAAAATGGCGTTTTGTAAGTTATCCACAGTATGAATATGGACATAGTTATTACTAGAATACACGAGAATATGTTTATGTGTGACCTATTTCAAGGTTCAAAATAAATAATAAATAATGAGGAAATTAAGTGGTTTTTTCACATTTTTTTATTGTTAACAGACTATTAAACGAAACCAGCTTTTTTTCGTGTTATCAGTGATTTTTTCAAGTTTTTTTACAAATGTTTTTGAAATTACTTCGCGTGCGACGTCTCGAGTTCTCTTCGCCTTCTTCACGATGAGCTCTGCTGATTCGTCAGTTGACTTACCGTAAACCGAAAACATATCACAACTCTTATCATCGGCTGATTCGGAAGGACTTGTGGCGTCATGCAAAGTAGTTAGTTTGTATTTAAATCATTTTTATTATTTTTTCCGTACATTTACAAGATACTTCGCCTTAAATTTTAATGCCCTAATTCTTACCGCGCGTAAGGATACATTTTTTATATCCAATTTACCGTAGGGGTGAACTTCCTTATTATGTGTAACAGTGACGAGCCGTGCTTTATTTTAAAGGTAATCTATTAAAAATGTTCATTAATTTATACTACATATAAGTACTTACATAACACGTAAGTAATGTAATTATAAATGTCATTTTTTTTGTAATTCTGGGAAAATCAACTCAAACAACAATTATTATTAACCACGCGATAAACGTAGTTTTATTCTACACTATTTTAATACCATACTTGCACAAAAGTTTATTAACAAATACCACAATGACATTCCGCAGGTATTTCCATTATGATCTGTCATTGACAGTACTGTCAAGACTTGAGCACTGGCCGATTTCTTTTAAAATGAATAATGCCTAAAACGGCCACTGCGAACGCCACCTGTCCTATGTGATACATAATATGTCAACGGTATCCCATCAAAGAAAAATAGTCCTTCGGAAATAATGTTCGAAATACTAGTTTCCAAATAGAGAATCTTCTAAAATTATTTGTAATCTGCAAGTTTGTTTTAGTACTAAAAAAGCCGACTTGGGTTAAAGACGAAAAATACAGTGTACTTTTTTGTATGGAAGAATAAGCTGAGGTAATCGGCTAGTTTCATCGTTCAGTAAGAATGGGTTAAGCGCACTTCATAGATATTTTTTGTAGAAAGATATAAACGGTGATTTATAATAAATAACAATTACTTTATTTATTTTCCCATAAACATGGTAACTATAAATTATTATTATTAAAAGTCAAATATAATGGTAAGCTGTGCATAATCGCTTACTTTGACGATTCGCCCCTGCGGTGTAATGGGTCTGATTTTTTAATATATTTTTTTATTTATTTTCTTCCCAACGTTTTGCATAGGGTTGACGTCAATAAAAAATGTACGCATTCAACAAATTTATATACACGCACATATGTGGTTGTTTTTTATTGATAATAGTTTTAAAAACTTCTAACAATTTATTATCACGTCACAAAATAGCTGTAAAATTTCTCTCCTGTAATGTTACGATTTACGAAATTCGTCCTTTTAGACCCAAGCCACAGAATTGTATATACTAAAGCGTCCAACCATAAATGTTCAAACGTACGCAGAATGGTGAATTTACACAGTGTGTAACACGTCATAAGCCCTATAAATGCCTAGACTTACATATTCCCTTCTTTAAAATGATCTTAATCTCTGTTGTAATATATTAATATTATAGCTCCCAAGGGGATTAAATCCAGTTATTGTCTACGAAGATTTAGACAAACTTAAAATATTGTCAATTAAACCAGCTGATTCGAGAAGAAGCACAAAAACTTACAAATACTTTCTTCAGGCGTTGCCTGATGGAAGAATTGAATGAAAATGGATGTTCAAACATATGCAGAATAGTGAATGTTTAAAATGTGTAAAGTGATGACTAAAACCAGCCAATGACAGGTCATAAGCCCTGTAAATGTCTAAGCCATAAGTCGTAATGGGGGGTCTTCGTCTGCAAGCGTTTGGACGCACTCGATATATTGTTATCATTAATATTTCGGTGAAGTAAATAAAGCTGAAGCTTTTTTTATGTTCCATAAAATTTGATTACATTAAAAATATCGGTAACCCTAATCCTTTTATAATCTCTTCAATTTGCCATCTCTCTTCCCCCCACGCAGATCTATGAAAAAAAATTGAGACGGATAATAACATTCTAATTCATCTCAATAAACGGTGTGCTGTCGACGACCACAATTCGGTCAAGCAAAGAGCCGAGTATTAAAAAGGTCAAAGTAATTGACTGGGCATGCGGTTAGCTACAAATTGACGGTTCCGCTTTTTTGCTAACTAGACCATTTCACTGGTCTTACCGCCTAGTAATTCGGACGAACTTTAATAATTTACCGTCTCTTTTACTCTCGGTGATTCGTCGTGGGAAAGAAAGGGATGCGAGTTGAGGGTCATTTATTGTCGAATAATATTGTGAAGTTCATTTAAAATGGCCATCATTTTGTTTGAATAAAATTTTAAGTGAAAACTGTTTTTTTAAATTTATTTATCATTTGTATTCTTGATGTAATATTTTGAAATCGCTGTAAAAATATTTAAAAAATACGATAGAATTGATAAGTTAAGTATACCTTGATAAAGAAGCTTGTGTAGCTTTGAAACCGGTCGGTAGAAAATAAAAAAATGTCGTTAAAAGCAAAGTTGTTTTGAAGGGCAGAATGGTGAGTGTTACACAGTGAGTAAACTGGCCACTAAAGCCAGCCTAGACTTCTTTATCGCCTTTTCTAAAACGTTATTTATCTCTGTTGTAGTATGTTAATATTGTGGAGGACATCACCATCAAGCCGTAAAGTTGGCAGGGTCGAACACCGTTCTGGCCCGCAACGCGTAGCCCGACGCAACGTCAGCTCGGACAAGTAATTAAATGTCGTGCAGCGAAAGAATATGCACATTCCATTCTGGCATTTCATGTCGTCCGTCCCCCAGCTCCTCGCCAGTGTTCGCTATTGTAAATTCCTTCTGTACAAAATTGTAAGGATCTAACTCGTGTGTATCTACTCAGTAAATAACTTCAATTGTAATCCATCTTTCTCATTTAACCTCAAATCAATTCACGCGCACCCATCCATACGATATAAACAGCTTCCCAGGGAGTTAAATCCAGTCCTTGAAATTTTGACCAAATCAAAATGTTGTTAATATTTTTAATAAAAATTATTTTTTTATTTGATTGATTTATTTATTTATTTACACTCTTTATCAAAATACAATTTTATGTTCACTTTGCTCAGCTAACAAGGGTGGGTACATACCCTGTTCCAAGCTAGGCAATTACATTCTAATATATTATAATAGTTAACAAATTAATAGAGAGCACAGACAAATAAAATATAAACTTATTCGTATACACATTTTGATACATATACATACACATACACATATATACACATATATACATATATGGGCACATATATACACATATATACATCTATTGGCGGCCTCCGTGGTGTAGTGGTCAAGACGCTTGACTCACGCACGGGAGTTTCCGGGTTCGATTCCCGGCGAGAACACAAAAATTAAAATGTGATTTTTCTCAAGCCTGGATGCTCTGTGATGTAATTCACCACTGTAATTAGGCCTCCTGGCCTGTTGTGGTGCAAAAAAAAAAGTAAATATATACACACACCCATGCGCATACACATACATTCATTCATAAAAACATAGACAATTTATTTATGCGAAACTTCATGGTTGCCAGATGGCAATAAATATATATTTACAATTATTCCTTATTTTTTATTTTATTTTCGACATCCAGTAAGAATCGCCAATCCGCGGCATGCATCAACCTTTCTGACTCCCTACGACCAATGTCATGAAAGAGCGAGGTCAACACCTTCCGCAACTCGACAACACTCCCGTCTTTCCACGATTCTGGCAAAAGGTTATAGACCTTTTTGCCTACGTAATAGTGTTGTCTCGATGCCAGAACAGTGTTGACCCCTTCACTTAGTATCAGATCCCTATTGGAGTATCTTGTATTGTGGTTGCGGTGGACGCTTAGGTACTTGTCTCTGTTTATGTGTGTAACCACCACCGTTCTCAATATAGACTGTTAAATAATATTCCGTACTCTGAATTCTGATTATGGTCTTAAAGTTTCCTTTTAAACAGTGAAATTAATATTGTGATTCTGTGCGTTTTTCCAGATGCATGTGCGAGGCGGGCTACACGGGGAAGGACTGTGAGAGTGAATACATCCCCTGTGAGCCTTCGCCCTGCACCAACGGAGGCACCTGCCGGAGAATCGAACCGCTGTCCTACGAGTGCGAGTGTCCAGACGGTGAGTCCACTAAGCCCCGATCCCATTTCTTATTCATAATTTTATTGGAGAATTACACTGCCGTTACAAAATGAAAAAATAAATATATGGATATATATTCTTTTTTAATTAGGAATATCAACAAGTAATACCTGTAAAAAAAATATAATTAATAAAATATACCATTACACCACGAGGCCGACAAAGTGGTCTGTGTATTTGTCTACCATGCAAGAGGTCTCGGGTTCGATTCCCGATATGGTTGATATTAAAACACACCAGTTTGACACAAACTACTTGACTAAAATTGAGACCTTAAAAACTGTGCACAAAATAACACTGGGAAACATACAAGACGACGACATAATATTAGTCAAAAATGCTGACATACACAAATATAACACCAGACAACAACACTATCATATTGAAAAAGCAAAGACAAACACAGGACAGTCAAAAATACTACATAATGGACTTAAACACTACAACGACCTACCTTACTACTTGAAAACTTTTACTGGAGACAAATTTAAAATTAATCTGAAAAAGCACATGATGACTGAACTAACTAGACTAGACGAGACATAAAATGACTAGACAATATTAAATTTCTAATGTAACCCTAACGGGTTTTTTAAAATTGTAAATAAATAAAAAAAAATATATAAATATTTTGAAAGTGTCTTTACACTCGAATATTTCATAGTCCTTGGACTGGCACCTGAAGCATAAGACTGATCATCTTACCTTCATGTAACAAAAATGATCAAGATACGCCGCGATTGGTGTACCAATGCAGTGCCCTATACCGGAAAGGGAATGATGATGAAAATATACAAAGAATAAAACCAATGACAGATATCCACAGAAATACATTAAATACTCGTACAATACATGCTAGTGTGTTTGTGTGAGTGTAAGTGTGTGAGTGTGTGGGTGAGTGGGTGTTATAATGAAATGAGGGTAAACACGTGTGTAAATATTATTTCACAAGTGTCAAAAATATATAAAGTATTAAGAATTAGAAATAAAATAAGATTTTATTATAGAAACTAAGTATAAGACTTTTTTTTGTTTTAAAACGCTACTACTGCCATCACCATCGATAATCCTGTTGCTCAATCACAAATAACTATCGACGTGCTAATAAGCGACGTAATAACAATTTCTCATCATGGTAGTTTATCTTATTCGCGATCACAATGCAACATCCGTGAACACTTAATATCAAATGTCAAAATATTAACGTTTCGCGACGTGTAATCCTGCTGCGCAATCATCATTATCATTCGCTTTCCTCACGTAATGGTGCATAGGGCACTGGATTGGTACACCTATCGCAGCATATCTAGATCAATTTTGTTCCATGAAGGTAAGGTGATCCGTCTTACGCTTCAGGTACCAGTCCAGGGATTATGAAAATATTCTAGTGTGAAAACACCCTTTTAAACAAATATTTCATATCAACCATGTCGGGAATCGAATCCGAGACCTCTTGCATGGTAGGCAAACGCGCTGACCATTACACCGCGAGGCCGACAATGTGCAATCATATATTTAAATTTCGCCGGTGTAAATATGGAAAATATTCCAAAAATGCTATATTTATTTATTTATTTATTTATTATCACGATATTTACTGCATTTAGTTGGCAAGCCAAATGTCAAGAAAAGCAGTCGCCATAGTAATTGTAATTTAATTTTCACTTTTTTGTATTAGATACTCCTTACTATTTTGCAAATACAATATATTGTATTATTGTTATCAAAAACATTTTTCACTTTGTGGTATGACATTTTACACTTATTTGTTTATAAATTTGTATAAACCACTTAATTTTTTTTTAAATTACACTTCGACCGGTTTCGAGGTTACTACCCATCGTCAGGAATTAAACTAACTTATAATTACACGCGTTGCTATTTGTATAATAAAATATTGTATGAAAGAGACAGAAAATTGAAAGAAAGAGAGAGAAAGAAGATAAAATAAATCGTAACGGGAATAGTTTTAAAAGAGGATTCGAAGTTAAATTTGATTAATTATTTATTATTTGAAGTTTTTGATTAATGGCTTTACTAATTTCTAATGAAAAAAAAAGTAGAAAATTTTTTTTTTTTCTGAAATCACATGAATTATACATAGCTTGTAAAAGCTTTAAAATGGATAACTCAAAAAATTACATTAATTAGAAAATAATATTTTGTACATTGAGAAAATGGGAATCAAGTTGTGGTAGAGCGGGGTGCGAACCTAGGACCTTCGATCCATCCGACACTAGCCACGGGACCACAACCCGGTTGATGAACACTTTTTAAAGTATAGTGGTTTCAAACAAAGTAAAACATTTATCTTATTTTATTTATTTTATTTTATTTTTATTTATTTGGATAACTAACAGCTATAATTATATCATATTTATATAACAAAACAAATAACAAATAAGCCAATTACAGGTTTTCACAAGTAGCATCACAGTAAGTTAAAAAAGATTCTCGAACATAATATGAATAGTAATTAAATGTAAATTTAAAAGAAAAGAAAAAAATACTACGAGTTATTTCGAAAGCAAACGCCGCACGTTATTAAGATTATTTTCAAATAAATCTATGTTAAATGATTTATTAATTACATTAAAATTATTAAAAGTTCGCCATAAATATGAATTTTGCCTATAATTAGATGAAACAAGAGGTATGTGAAGAAGAGGGTTATTTCTTAAAACTTTGGAAGGAACATTGATAGAAAGTTTGCAAAGTAGTTCAGGACAGTCAATTGAACCGGAGGCAATTTTAAGTAAATAAATTATATCCGCTATTTCACGACGTTTTCGCAGAGGCAGTAGGTGATGTTTTTTACATATATGAATATACTGGTCAGATTTAAACTCAAGTTTCAACCGGAAACACATGAACTTTACGATTTTTTTTTGAATATTTTCAATGCGTGATATCTGCACATTGTACATTGGATTCCATATTATATCTTAAGTGAATAATCGTTCTAAATTATCTAAACGAAAACCATTTTTATTGACATGCAAAATTTCTACACACGTTTCTTGATTAAATTCATGGTTTTCGGATATAAGATGATTTGCGAATTCTGAAAAATTATTATTACTCAGACATCTTATTTGTTCTTTGATTCTAACTTTAAACTTACGTGAAGTTTTTCCAATATAGAAATTTGGGCAATTTAAACAATTTAATTTATAAATTCCCGAATGATTTAATTTATCATCCTTATCTTTACAATTTGTTAATATTTTACCTATGTCATTATTAGTATAAAAAGCTGGCCTAATATTGTTAGGTAAAATTTGTGCTATATTATTAGAAAATGAATTAATGTACAAAATTCTACGCCAGTTCTCATTTTTATTGGAAATATTTTGGGAACTGTATAAGTATTTTTTCCTATAGTTTAATTTAAGTTTTTTATTCAAAATATTGTCAATTAAATTTAGTTCATAGCCATTATTGAAAGCAATACTCTTTATAGTATTTAATTCTTAGTCAAAATTATAATTAATAATAATAATTATTATAATAATAGCAATATATTGTATTATTTATTATAGTAAACGCCGATTTTTCGCCAGTGAACTGTATTTATTTGCAAGGAAAACAGAAAACAAACCGACACGAGCGTTGACTTAGAGATTACACACGCGTTGACTTATGACTGCTATAACTAAAGCATCTTCATTATTGTTCATTGTGATCGCTCAAATGCTTAGCGTGTTTTTAAGCACGACGATAGCTAATTGTGATTTGAGCTACTGATGTTGTGATCATTGGTTTGTATGTTCCTGATAATTTTACCTAAGACAGCGTCAGAATGTATTGTTTCATATTCCAATATGCGGTACCGACCCGCCGACTTAAGAACTGTATTCTTCATCCGCTCCGTCACGAAGTAATAAAAAATTACGCTTTTATTAGGGATCATCGAATTAACGTTATAAATTCGCGATACTGATCTCTAGCGTTTATCGTCGATATAATATAGAGCACATAGATAAAATCTACCACCGCTAACGACACAGGATACCGCCTCATCAATAACGGGTGCTTTTTTTGTCGTGATAAAACTTTCGATCGGTAATACTGTATTATGGATAACTTATATAGCGCCATTTTCGTAATATAATACCTCAAGGGCGCTTTGCAAAGTGATTATATAAAGATATAAATTTAATTTTAACTTTTTAATTTAAGAAAAATAATGTACTTTGTCATCGCATGCTAAGAATTTATTCAAATGATTTAGAGAACAAGTGGGTTTTAAGTTTCTTCCGAAACATCACTTCACTCTCACAGTTTCGGACTTCTGCTGGGAGAGCATTCCATGCCGTGGGGCCTGCGACCGCAAATTCACGTTCGCCGAATTTAGTGCGCTGTTTGCGTAGAGGTATAATAACTCTTCCTTTCGACGTAGATGTAGCTGATCTAAGCGTTAGACGTCTGTCAGCTAGTTCATCTGGAATGCAGAGTTCCCTTAGATATTCCGGAGCAGAGTTGTGCAGTGACTTATACATAAGCCAACAGAGTTTATATTCCACCCTCTGTGGAAAACGTAGCCAGTGCAATTCCCGAAGTAGTGGAGTGATATGACTAAACTTAGAGATTCCAAAAATAAGTCTCGCTGCGGCATTCAATACAGACTGTAGACGAGTCATTTTATTCATTGGTAGACCTGCGTAGATACCATTACAATAATCGACTCTAGACACTACAAACGCATTTATTAATTGACGGGCGGCATCAACTGAAATTGTGGGGCGTGTTGGAAAAGTATGGAGTAAACAATAAACTTATTCGTGCAGTATCGTCTCTCTATGAGGAGTTCAGCGTGTGTAAGAGTTAATGGGGGATTTACATCTTGGTTTGCGATCTCAAAAGGCGTGAAACAGGGATGTGTAATGTCACCATGGTTGTTTAATCTGTACATGGACAACTGTATGGAAGAAATAGAATGTATGGGTATTGGAGCGAAAATTGATAATTTTTCAGTAAGCTGCTTGTTGTATGCTGATGATGCAGTTCTGTTAGCAAGCAGCAAGAATTATTTGCAACAGATAGTCTCTAGAATGTATGATGTATGCCTGGAATTGGCGATGAACGAAAGTAAGTCAAAAGTGATGGTATTTGAAAGGGATAGTGAGGTTACTGACTGCATAATAAATGTAAACAGCGAATGTCTCGAACAAGTAGAAGAATTTGTGTATATGGGAAGTACGTTTTCAAGAGATGGAAGAGTAGAAAAAGATGTTAAAGGAGAGTGAATGCGGGCAACAAAATGAACGGAGCACTAAGCACAGTAATTGCTAGTAAGAATATCTCAATCGAAGCTAAACTGGCAGTGCACAACGGAGTTTTAGTCCCAACACTTATGAATATAAGTGAAACACGGAACTGGCAGAGGAAGGATGAAAGCCGAGTGAACGCGGTTGAAATGCGATCTCTTAGACGAATGTGTGGGAAATCAATGTATGACAGGGTTACGAATGATGAAATCAGGCGAGAGTGTAAATCTGAGTCAAGTATAATTGATGAGATTAAGAAAGGGTCTCTGAGATGGTTTGGTCAAGTAGAACGAATGGACGACGAAAGAATGGTAAAACAAGTATATATGGCGAAAATGAACGGTAAAGTGAGACGGGGACGACCAAGGAAGACGCGGCATTATCAGATAAACCAAAATCTTAAGTCTGGTCATGTCAAAAGCAGACAGAACCGAAGGGCATGTATGACAAGATGTATGAACGTGGAAGAAGCTAGGAATGTATGCCAGGATAGACGTGTGTGCCGGTCCATTCTCTCCGCCTACCACTACGGAGAAATGGCGTGATGGTAGTGGTAGTGGAAAAACTTACGGAAAAAGTTTTGACAGAAACAATTTCACAAAATATGTCAGTATTTATCCTAAATCAATGGAAGACTTCTTTATCGACCGAAATCAGAGCTTGTAACTGTAGTGTGTTATATTTTTAAGTATTGCCCGTAGGTGTCCCTCTTTTATCAAAAGTTAAGGCTGTATTCCAAATTACCATCAGTATTCCAAATATGCTTCTTTTCCTCTACATTTTCAAGAAACTTTGCCGTATAATGCTCTAATTTTCACCGCGCGTAAGAAAACACTTTTTTCACCTCGTTTCCCGTAGGGTTGACGTTCCTCGCTTAAGTTGTATCAGGGTAAAAAAAACACCCTGTACATCTACACAGGTACCAGCCGTGCCTTGCGGTTATGAGATGAGGAATGAGGATCCCAGAGTCGCCATAACCGCTCGGTCACACGCACACGGTCGGTCGGACGATGTCGTGCCACGCCCGAGGCTTCGGTCTTCGGTTCGGCTCCTCGCCCTCCGCGCTGGCTGTGTACTGTGTACCATCCATTACACGGACACAACTAGATCGCATTATTAGCGTTCGCGTCGTGAATTTGTGATTATTTTATAATAGCATCGGGAAATGCTAAATTGACTGAGTAACGAATGTCTTGAACTATAGTCCTTAAAATATACCTTGATTAGAATGGCAGTTGTCAGCAAAAGTGACGACATAACTTTGTAGTAACGTCTAAGGAGTGATTTATACACGAAAAATCATTCGTATCTGGATTGTCTTATTTTTTTTTAATACAATGCTTGACATATAAATCAATAAAATCAGCTTTAAAACTAAAAAAAAAAAAAAAAAACCTAATTATTAACGACGTTTTTACAAGGTTTTTTGCAAAAATGTTAGAGATGGGAAAAATTGATTAAATAAAAAAATATTTCATTTGATGTTGTTCATTAAAAAAAAATACAAATGTCTTCTTTTTTGGTGAATAATTATCATAAACACACTATAATAGGCTTGTTTTTACTTATATAAAATGACATAACTTTGTTGGAACGCCGTTCTTTCGCTGTCCATTCGCTCTACATGTCCGAACCAACGCAGCACACCTTTCTTGATTCTGTCGATAATGCTTGTCTCAGCCTTACACAGTTCACGGATCTCGACATTTGTGCACCTATCATACATCGTTTTACCACACATTCGCCAAAAATACACTATAAATTTAAAGCGTATTTTTACGATTCTTATGATTATAATTATCAATGTATTCAAAACGTGTTTCGAACGATGAAATATTATCATCTGTGTCTAGTATACGAGATTTAGGTATTATACTTGACACTAAACTTTCTTTTACAATTCATATTGAACATGTTATCAATAAATCCTTAAAACTCCTTGTATTTATTAACAGAAGTACAACTGACTTCAAAAATATCAATACCCTTAAAACTCTCTTCTGTTCCCTAGTTTGCCCGCGCCTAGAGTATTCCTCTGTTATCTGGTCTCCATAATATGATGTTCACTTCAAAAATATTGAACCAGTTCAACATCGATTTTTAAGAAAAAAGGCTGGTGGTTGGGCTTATCCAGAGACCAATATGCGTAACAAAGACCGTCGAAATAAATCCGACCTTCTAGTCCTATTTAAAATTCTCAACTCACTCTTAGATGTGCCTGAACTACTGAGCTCGATAAAATTAAATATCCCAACTAGAAACCTCAGACAAAACTTACTCTTTCATACCGATAACCATAGAACTAACTATGGTTTTCTTTCCCCTATGCCTAGAATTTTCAGGTCTGCCAACAAACATACCAGTCTTGATTTCTTTGATACCAAGTTGTCTTCTTCAAATTCAATTATAAACACCTCTCTCCCGCTTCCACTCCCACCAAGTCTACTCTACCATCGTGTCTATCTAGTTTCCTTTATAATCATTAAATATGTATAAATATGTCCTTAAAAATGCCCATTGGGCGTATATATAAATAAATAAATGTTTTCATTGATAATTTTTGCGTTTAAAATGAGCATATACTAAACGGCTCGCAGTTGGCATCACGTCATTTTGATGCCACGCGTTATGGCCGCCGACTGCCCTTTCAAAAAACATTGAGCCTTACTCATAAACTTGGTATATCATCCTTTTTACAGTGGTACAATAAGTGATACTCTTCATCTCCTTTGTTGTGTGTATATCAATAAAAGAATTCATTTCACGAGAGCCAAGCCTGTCAATCACAGTTATTCCATATTTATCTAAGTAGGAATATTATCCGCCTCGTTCAGCATGGTCGCGCGGTGGTATAACAGTATGAACGAGTCCTTTGTTCGAACTCCGGCGACGTCAATGCTGTTACTGTACTCTGCCTTAGTGCCTTATAACATGCGTATTTATAATTTAACCATCTCTTTTAGTGTAAATGCCATGTCGTCTGTCAGAAACGCATCTCAAATCAAGATTCGACTTGTTTAACCCACGGGGGTCTGTGTACCCTTATTCAATTAGCCGCATCGCTACATCGCCAGTGCAAATCTCCCAAAATATCAAACTGATAAACTTCAATCTGTTTTCAATGAAGCAGCATGTCTTATTACGGGAGTAAAAAAAATATTCTCACATCTCACGACAAGTAAATGGAAATTTCGTTAGTGTTGTCAGGGTGGTATTTTTTTTTACCCTACTTTGCTCATCTAATGAGAGAACTAATGAAAATTGGACCTCGGATTAAACAACTCCGTGGTGGACATTTAACCGACATTATCTTTAAAACATCAAATATTATTTAACATGATATAAAAATATCCGTTTTATGTAAAATATTTTTTTTTTATAAATTATGTTTAAAGTTCATTAACTTAATTACTCTTTTTAAATGACCCTTCACTTATCTACTCTGTTGTGTCAATCAATTCTTCCGCGTGCACAAAAAAATTTTAGAGAAATTTACAGATTGGTTTTTTTTTTTTTACCTTACATTTGTGTTATGATTATATTTTTCCCATCGTGCAACATTACGCGGCGACATCACGAATGCGCGCGGCGGAAGTGGGGCATAGTGGGGGGGGGTTTTGGACACAGTCCGATGTATTGAAATATGATTCTACGCTCCTTCTGGACTATTCTTAATCCTATGTATACATATATATAAATATATGTAGCTAGAACAGGAATAACGCGTATAATATTACTATACGGCAATGGCCCCAGTACTGTGTTTAGCTGTTGATAGTGTCGCCAGAGCACACTGTATACAATAATATTATTATGTACGCCGTAGTCAGGTCCCCCATCGTCTGCAGTATCTGGCTACCAGATGCGTGTGAACCATTTTTTATACACCCGTTACTTGCGGCGGCTTAACAGGGTGACCATGTAGCGATAAATAATACTGTTAAAATAATTTTTGTGTTTCAATTAATAAATATTTATTATATTTATTAACTTAACTGTATAACTGCTGAAATAGCGCGGAAAAAGTAAAGAATAACAAAAAGTTGAACTAATTTTATTTAAAAAAATAATTAATAGATATGGACAAAGCGTGTTTTTATGCAACCCCGTGGACAAAATACATTTTGATGCGTTTCAAAACTAGAGATGTAAGGTCGGTAGTATACCATTGGTAGTAAAAACTAATGTAAGAAACGTATTCTACTGTATAATACGGTAGAATACGGTAGTTTTCGGCACTTTTGGTAAAAAAAGGTTTTCTTAATAAAATGGCTGTATTATAACTTAACAATATTTTTAATTTGTCCAAATTTTTGTAGACAAGGACTGGACTTAACTCCCTGGGGAGCTGTTTTTATTAACATATTACAACAGACATGAAGAAAATTTAAGAGAAGGTTATATAGAAGTCCAGACATCTACAGGACTTAGGTGTGTAAAGTGGCCACTTAAACCAGCCATTGACAGGTCATAAGCCCTGTAGATGCCTGGACTTCTATATTACCTTCTCTTAAATGTTCTTCATCTCTGTTGTAATATGTTAGTATAATCACTTGATAAATAATATTTTAATATTATACCATTGGCATATTATAGTAAGAAACTCTATCTGTGTAAAAAAAACCGTCAGAATACGGTATTTTTCTGTTGTTTTCATAAAAAAACATTCAATTTTTTTAAATTCCGGTTTAACTACTTATTAGTAATATTTCATTATTTTCGTCCATAACGCACTGCCTCATTTCAGTTCATAGGGCACTGTTTAATATTGTTAGTTTTTCGCCCTTCTCATGTAAAATTTTCTGTGGTTCTGTGAAAATCAACTCGAAAAACAATTATCATTAACCACGCGATATACGTTGCTTTATTGTACACTATTTTTATACAATACTTTTACAACAGTTTATTAACAAATACTACAATGACATTCAGCAGTAACTGTCAACACTGAGCACTGGCCGATTCCTTTTAAAAGGAATAATGCCAAAAACGGCCACCGCGAACGCCACATGTCCTATGTGATACATAATATGTCAACAGTATCCTATCAAAGAAAAATTGTCCTTCGGGAATAATGTTCGAACTACTAGTTTCCAAATAGAAAATCTTCAAATAATATTTGTAATCTTCTAGCTAGTTTTAGTTCTAAAAAAGCTGACTTGAATTAAAGATGTAAAATATAGTGTAGTCTTTTGTATGGAGGAATAAGCTGAGGTAATCGGCTGGTTTGATCGTTCACTGAGAACGGGCTGGGCGCTGGGCGCACTTTATAGATATTTTTTGTATGAAAATATAAACGGTGATTTATAATAAATAACAATTATTTTATTTATTTTCCTATAAACATATTCACTATTAAATATTATTTTCGGAAGTCAAATATTATGGTAAGTTGTGCATAATCTCTTATTTCGACGATTCGCCCCTGACGCCCCAAAACGGCAGATAAAACTGTGCGCTTTTAAGTCCTTTTGGATGGTTCTAGCTCCTATAAGAAATAACGTATCGAAAAAACAGAACCATAAAGCTACGCTGTGTAAAATAATAATTGTTCTTGTTCTATATAATCTAGGGAGAAAATACAGGAATACGTTTGTATGTAGAAAATTCAGACCGCGTTTCCTCTTTAAGATTATATGCGGTACATTCTTCTCTCTGTCCAGACGGATAAAGAATACAGTTGTGTGTGAAATAGAACCAGAATCCCGGATGAGTGGTTTTGACCCGTTATGGCCGAAACTGTTTTTATTTTATTTTAAAGGACCTATAATAAATTAATCAATATGATTTTCACGTCATCATTTTATCTCGAAATATATTATTAGATATTTAGTTATTAAGATCGACGGATTGTAAAATCAAGTTCGCGGCGTCACGAGTTCAAGTCGGTGAATTTTTCTGACATTAAAAAAGAGAACCCCGTACCCTTCAATACACGCTAAACATGACTACTTGGAAACCGGAAATCCATCACAACACATAATTGATTCGCTCCTCTTAACCTGTGACGTTTCAAAGTAGTTAATTCTAATTATTTTTTTCATTCATTTTCGTGAATCTTCACAATGCAATTTTTAAACACTCTAATTTTTAACAAAACATTTAGCACTGAACTCCTCATTCTGATTTAATAATAATAATAATAATAATAATAATAATATTGTTTGGATAATTTATGTAGCTCCATTTTTGTGAAAATTACCTCAAGGGCGCTGTACAATAAATAATAATCCCAGCACGTCTTGCAGCTACAGAGCGCATGGACGGTTGGGATTCTAGTTCCTCGTCTTCAATTATGATATATAACAATTATGATATATAGGAGCTAGATAACAGCACGTCTTGCAGCCACAGAGCGCATGGACAATAAGAAATCTAGCCCCTATTTACATTTTTATTTTTAAAAAAAATATTTGACAATGAAGTTTAACTGACATTTTAAAAAACGAAATAAAAAGTAAATTTATAAAAATAGAAATTAGATAACAAGTCATGCAGCTACAGAGCGCATGGACAATAAGAAATCTAGCCCCTATTTACGTTTTTATTTTTAAAATTTTATTTGACATTGAAGTTTTTAAGTGACATTTTAAAAAACGAAATAAAAAGCAAATTTATAAAAATAGAAGTTAGATAACAAGTCTTGCAGCTACTGAGCGCATGGACGGTTGAAATTATAGACCCCATTTACTAAATTTAGATTTTTGATATATTTATTTAAAAAAGATAAAATATGTTTTATCAACAATATTTTGTGTATTTTCATATGTTTGTAGACAAGGCCGGATTCAACTCCCAATTTTTTCATAAAAAGTATTGTATTACGAAACGAAAATTGAATAGTATAATAATTCTCGGTTTGCATGTAAGTGTGGTAACCCTACAGAACTTGGAAACAATTTGTCCCTCCATCCTTGAGATGAAATGTGTTTACACTTGAATGTTATGAGATTTTTGTTTATCAAAGAGCTGTGTTTGTTAATTTCTTCCTTACAAGTTATCTACACCAATTAATGAATATTATACCATGCAAGGGAGCGATTTGCTGAATTAAATGAAAATGGATAAATTCTGTTTTATTTTTTTCAATTTCTATACTTCTTCATGGACCAGGTGGATTTATCAACAATATTTTGAGTTTGTCCGAATTTTCATAGACAAGGACTGGATTAAAATCCCCGGGGAGCTGTTTATCTTAACATATTATAACAGAGATGAAGAACAAGATATCCAGTCCTTGTCTACGAAAATTTGGACAAACTCAAAATATTGTTGATAAATCCACCTGGTCCATAAAGAAGTATAGAAATTGATAAAATAACATTTTCAGGCGTTGCCTAGTATGTAGGTGAAATAATTTAATTAGATGAATCTCACCCGCATAAATAAAGGTTTCAGCTCTTTTACTTCACAAACATCAACAGATGAAAGAATTGAAGGAATATAGATGTTCAAATATGGGCAGAATGGTGAATGTTACACAGTGTGTAAAGTGGCCATTTAAACCAGCCATTGACATGTCATAAGCCCTGTAGATGCCAAGACTTCTATATTACCTTCTCTTAAATGTTCTTCATCTCTGTTGTAATATGTTAATATAAACAGCTCCCCAGGGAGTTGAATCCAGTCCTTGTCTACGAAAATTTGGACAAACTCAAAATATTGTTGATAGCGTTCTATCCTTTCTGCCTACCCCTGCAGCGAATCGTCATGATGATTGGTTTGTTTGATATTATAAACATTCTTATTTTTTTAAAACGTATTCACATATCTTCCTTGCGTTAATGTTGATAATTTTTTGCAGGTTTCCGCGGCAGGGATTGCGAAGAGAACATCGACGACTGTCCGGGAAACCACTGCCAAAATGGCGCCACCTGCCTCGACGGCATCAACAAGTACCAGTGCAAATGTTCTCCCACCTTTTCCGGCGAACTTTGTGAGGCGGACGTGGACGAGTGCTCTCTCAAGTAAGTCTCAAAGTCCTAAATTCTAATTCTTAAATCGGGCAACGGATGGGCTAAAGCGCATTCTACAGATGGTCTAAAGCAGTGGTGTCCAACCGGTAGTTAGTGAACTAGATTAATTTTACGTAGCTGTTAATATATATTTTTTAAATATCTCAATTTAGGAATGTGCAAGCATGTGTTGAGGGAGTTCATCCCCTGTTTTTTAGTGTTTAATCTTTGTATTGATTGCGCAACATGTTTGATTTCTCAGACCGATGGTGTGTCAGAATGGCGCCACTTGTATCAACACAATGGGCGGGTTCTCCTGCATCTGCGTCAATGGCTGGACGGGTCCCGTGTGCTCTGTGAACATCGACGATTGCGCGGGAGCCGCTTGCTTCAACGGGGCAACCTGTATCGATCGAGTCGGGTCCTTCTACTGTCGCTGTACTCCCGGGAAAACTGGTGAATATAAAATATTTTTATCCCGTTGTGTCTATGTAGATTTAAAACTGTGGCTAACTCACAATGATATTTAAAAAAAATATAAATAATAATCAATATATTTCATAAATGGTACATGTTTTTTTAAATCTATACAAATCTACTTTATACATCTAGTAAATGTTATAACTGCAACTCGCCAAAAAAAGAGACTTACACTGTTTTCGTTATTTATTTATTAGAATTTATATAATTTTGAATACACGAGTAAATGAGAAAAAAAAACTTACAGGATTTAAATGGAAAAACAGAAAATAATAATACATTCATACTAATTACAATTGAAAGCAGTTTTTACACTTGTTCAATAAATTTCTTTAAATTTACTTTGAATTTATGTATTGATATATTAGTTTTAATAGTTTTTAGTTCATTGGGGAGATTATTGTAATTTTTGACACCTTTGAAGACAAAGCTATTTTGACCATGACTTGTGTGCACTTAGGGATTTTAATATTATTTTGGTATCTGAGTGACTTATTCATCTAAAATTCTTTTATTTTTTCTTCATTATAAATTTGTATAGTGGAATTTATTTTATAAATAGTGTCTACTGTATGAACTTTAAATAATTTATATAGAATTTCCGTATTGAATTTTCTAATACGCTTAACTAGTTCACTAATATGGTCTTTCCATTTTAAGTTTTGGTCTATGTAACTATATACACCAAGATATTTAATTTTATCTGTTGTATCAAGTACTGAACATGTTAGATCGCAGTTAGTTTTGTTGCAATTGCTTTGGTGATATGGAACCGTGGAGTACAATCCCAATTTCCTGTTGCACTTTTAATGTTTTCAAGAGATGTAATATCTTTTTCTGCCTCATAATATGGTGATTGTTACGATATTTCGGCTACAAGGCTCTTGGGTTTGATTCCTACAGGTCAAGATGAAGTTCTTTTTTGGGTGCAGAGTGACACACCCACAAACATGAGGAACTGAGATAATAATTATTTAGGGTGTTTAAACCGGTAATGATAAGAGCAGTGCTATTCATTAACCATTTCTAGAATACATATTTTGTGTTGATTTACGTCTTGCGACTGTATTTTATGTCATTTTTAAAGATAATTATTCTGTTGTATTTGAAAAAACTGAGCGGAAGACTGATCTGCCAGTGTAGGTTATAACGATAATATTGTGACATAAGACTTATTAATAAGGTCATACTAAACGAAAATATGAAACCAATTATTCAGAGATGGCGCTTTTATATTTTTTTATTGAAAAATGCCATTTTTACGTTTATTTTCAGTGGAAATTTTACAAAACTTGGTTTGCGGAAACTTTACCCTATATTAATTGTAACAAATACCATAACAATATAATTTAGGTTCTTTTCACAAAATGGTGTACAAAACAAAAAATAAGATAAACAATCGCAACTATGAGTAAGAGGGAGGTAGATCAACCCTCCCTCCCCGGTGATGTGTAGCTAGTACACATTGCTTCTAATAACTATAATATCATTATAAATATTGGATTTAGATTTTTGGTATTCCTCCATTACACATTTACGTATCGACTGAAATAATTTGTTATTAAATAATAAGTACTTATTAGGCTCAAAAAAAGCATTTTATTAGAAATCGGGGATAAATTACAAATATCATCAAAAGTATACTTTCAGTCAATCACGTAATCCAGTACGATATAGCTACTTAGTAGCTCTTGGGAAGTTGGCGCGGCTGCACGTTTCGCCAGAGTCGTTTCATGTTTTCAGCAGTTAGATTTGAAATATTATCATCTTTGAATTAAAATATGGTTAATTAAAGCCGTTCCCTATAAATATTCCATTTTTCCCTTTTTAAATCTCTTATTTTTTTAATGTGTAGTGACTACACAGCACCGTAATGCGCGGGTGTTTTTAGAACAGTAAGGAAAAGGTTAAACAAAATAAATTATTAATAATAGAATATCACGGATGTGTTAACTGCATACATGTTTAGACATTCGTTAGAAAATGCCCTAACAAGGCGAAACAATTGTCACAAAGTTTTTATTTTTATATTTGTACAAATAAAATAATGTGTTCCGTAGACTCAAATCAGTGTTTGATTTCTTATATTGTTTGATTTGTTATAAGTTGTTTGACTGACCCGTTTCTTGTATTTTCCTCCTTCATTTGGTCGTCATATTCCAGGGTTACTTTGCCACCTGGTGGACGCATGCACGTCCAGCCCGTGCCACGCCGGCGCGTACTGCGACACCAGCCCCATCAACGGTTCCTACACCTGCTCCTGCGCTCCCGGCTACAAGGGAGTAGATTGCGCTGAAGATATCAATGAGTGCGAACAAGGTAATGTCTATCCAATTATGCCACAGAGCCTTGTCGGTAAAAATAACCTTACGTCAATTTACACTTCCCGGGCCTGGGCGTGTACCGGATCAAGTCCAAAATTTTCATTTCGAGATCCAGCAAAAACTAAGTAAAAAAAAATCCCGACATTCATCTAATTATAATTATATTTGTTCATGTGAAACAAATGACAATTTATATTATTAACTTTCGATTTAACATCCAACATGCTAGCTTAATAATACATTTCATTACGTCTTTGATAAAAAATGTGGTGGATTTATCTGGATTTGCATAAAATCTAACCAACGTAACTCAACTTACTATACAGATTATTGATTTATTATTTTTATTCAGTCGGGTACAAAATATGCGAGTATTCCTTCCCGTTACTGTGTGAAATAGATAACTACATGTCAGACTGATTATGCAGCTAACTAAAATTAAGAGGCTTCGTTGTCCCATTTTTCAGACCCCAAAACTTAAATAAATTATTTATTTATTTTATTTATTTATTTATTCACACTCTTTATCAAAATACAATTCCATGTTCACTTTGCCCAGCTAACAAGGGTACATACCAGGTTCCAAGCTAGGCAATTACATTTTAATATATTATAAAAGTTAACAAATTTATATAGAGCACAGACAAACAAAATAAAAACTTATTCGGATACACATTTTGATTCATATACATACAGACATACACATATATACACATATATACACATATATACACATATATACACACATATATATATATATATACATACACCCATGCGCATACACATACATACATTCATAAAAACATAGACAATTTATTTATGCGAAACTTCATGGTTGCCAGATGGCAATAAATATATTTATATATTTTAAAATTATTCCTTATTTTTATATTTTATTTTCGACATCCAGTAAGAATCTCCAATCCGCGGCATGCATCAACCTTTCTGACTCCCTACGACCAATGTCATGAAAGAGCGAGGTCAACACCTTCCGCAACTCGACAACACTCCCGTCTTTCCACGATTCTGGCAAAAGGTTATGGACCTTTTTGCCTACGTAATAGTGTTGTCTCGATGCCAGAACAGTGTTGACCCCTTCACTTAGTATCAGATCCCTATTAGAGTATCTTGTATTATGGTTGTGGTTGACGCTTGGGTAAATGTCTCTCTTTATGTGTGTAACCACTACCGTTCTCAATATATACTGTTGAATAATATTCAGTACTCTGAATTCTTTGAAGAGCAAGTCACTTGGATAACGAAATGTTTTTTTTAAAATGACTCGGATTAAAGATTTCTGTGCAATTGCTACAGGTTCAAGGGCGGTTCAAACGGACATTGTCCATTTATACAATTTATAAGGTTTTAATATTACAATAAAAGAATAGTTAAAAACATTTTTTTTCAAAAGAAAAGAAGCATTGACCATTTATTTAGCGCTCAATAAATAGTCCAGATCTTTTCTTGATAGTGATGTGGCGTTCTATCCTCTCTGCCTACAAAAAGGTGTGATGGTTTGTTTGTTTGAATATATATGAATAAAAAAAATTGAAAACCACCTAAAAAATGTGGTTTTAGTGGTTAAATCAAAAATGCTGATTTTGAAGCTACGTCGTTGTAGTAATTACCTCACAATATTTATTTATTTATTATACGGCACAAGTGCCTTTTACAATATGAAATATAACAATATAATGAGTTAGTTAGATATACAAAAATTAAAAACTAAAAAACAATATTAAAACATGGGTATAAAAAGAAAAATAACATGAAAAATATATATATACATGTATGTATGTCAGCATACAAAATATATAAAATTAATAAACACCAGATCATTAGCATAAGTAGCTTTTGCAAATAATTCGTTAATCGTTACTATGGAACATCATAAAATATTTATAGAGAGATGATTTGAATTCACAGAGAGTCAAGTTAAAAATGCCGAAATGAGAGGTACATTCGTTTCCTAGTCTGTGTATACGCGGTATTGGGGAGTGACAAAGATAGTTAGTTTGAGAAGGGTGACAATAATATAGACTATTTTGTCTAGTTCTACGTGTTGGTGTATTAATATTTATTAAATCCAGGAGTTCGCAACAGTCGAATTTAGAATTAATGATTTTATATAAAAATATTAGGTCAGTTATTTTCCTGCGATCCTCCAGAGTAGGTAAATTCAAAAAGTTATACAAAGACATGTAGTTGATTTGTTCTATAGGAATATGCAGTTTGAAATAAATGAATAATAAAATTTTTCGTTATAACACATCCAATTTTAATGGTCTGATAGGATGACGCTTTGAAGATGAGGTTAACTTTGCCTTCATCAGTTTCGCTGTGGACCAATTTATCATTTCGTTACATCGCTGTCCACCCGTGTCGGATATAGATTCCAACTAAAGTGTAGAAATCTTCCTCGCATCAGGTTCCCCTTGCGAGCACGACGGCATCTGCGTGAACACGCCGGGCTCGTTCGTGTGCAACTGCACGCAGGGCTTCACGGGCCCGCGCTGTGAGACTAACGTCAACGAGTGCGAGAGCCACCCGTGCCAGAACGACGGCAGCTGTTTGGACGATCCGGGGACCTTCCGATGCGTGTGTATGCCTGGTAAGTTTACAATTCAATCTTAATTAATTGAGAACTTGATCCTATGCAAAATTGGATTTTAAAATTATTTTCTCAGACATGATAGCAATGAGAACATTTAATTGCATGGCGAAACTTCATTTAAATATGTGAAAATTATAATTACCCACGAATGTTGTCATGATTTTCAAATTAAGTGTGCCAATCAAAAACACTAATTTGAAAAATTCCACATATTTTGTAGAACTCATTCGTGGAAAGGGTAATGATGTGTGAATAGTTATGTCGCCTGTAAAAATGAATGCGGCAAATCAAAATTATAAATCTTTGAAAAAATCATAGTGGTGTCAAAATGATGTGAAACATTTGTAAAAATTGCAATGGTTAAGTAAACACTTGCGGTTATGCTGGCTGGAGAAATCAAATTCGTGTCTCTTATTTAGGAAATGCTGGCTATAGTTGTCAGTCTAAAAGACTGTGGTAGTGAAAATATGGCCATAGCCTACGTGAAACTGAAGTAATTATATGTAAGAAACCTCAAACCTCAGACAAAACTTACTCTTTCATACCGATAACCATAGAACTAACTATGGTTTTCATCCCCCTGTGCCCAGAATTCTCAGGTCTGCCAACAAACATACCAGTCTTGAATTCTTTGATAACAAGTTGTCTTCTTCAAATTAAATTATAAACACCTCTCTCCCGCTTCCACTCCCACCGAGTCTACTATATACCATTGTGTCTTTCTACTTTTCTTTATAATAATTTTCTTTGTATAAATATGTCCTTAAAATATAAATAAAAATAAAAAATAAAAAAAAAGATTTACTTTAAACCATCGACTACGGTCCATTTGGAAGGGATATATTAAAAAAAGTAAGATAGCTATGATACGTGTCCATATGAGTGAAACCTATGAGAAAAAATTGTCCGCGAACATTTTAAAATAGTTTGTGGTACATTTTTCATCATAAACTGATAGATGAAATTTCAATCTTATTATTTCAGAATATTTTGATACTGCGAATTGAAAGTATTTTCTTGTGATTGCATTTTCATTCTATTACATATTATGATCTACCAATTATAGTGTTCTCAAACACGGAAATAATGATTTCAATATTTTCCCATTGGTAGCCAGAGCGTGGGACCCGGCCAGGCCATTGTTTTTATTACGGATTATAATATATATTCTTTCTTTCCAAACGGCAGTTATATAAATCATGCTTGCCATTCTTCACCACGGTGTTCTGTGAGAAGTGATAATCTTATTGTATTATTGGCGATCTATAATATCATACAATGTGCATCTGCGTCACACTGAGAGTTTCAACTTTGACGCAACTCGAATGTTGCCCAATTAAAATATTAGAAATTTTATCTGAAGTGTTATTTTAAACATTCACCAATAAGTATATTCTCACTTATTTTTTAACACGGCTCTAGTTATTCATAAATTAATGCGTCTTAATGTTATATTTGACTTAAACATGAATTTTAATTAAGCAAATAAATTAATTATGGTTCTGTCTCAAAAAAAATAATAGAAAATCATCCTAAAATTTAAATATTATAGATATTGCAAAAATGTCTTTTATCTCAAGAAATACATTTAAAATTAAATTTGTTTTTTTAATTTAATTTGCGCTTAAAATAGTACAAATGATCGCCCCACTTGCCCGTTGTTGGCAGATGAACGCTCGTGATTGTCTGGTTCGCAGAATGTGTTAACTTTATGCTTTGCCACCGAACCCTATATAACTACAATCATAGAATTAAGAATAGTCCAGAAGGAGCGTAGAATCATATTTGAAAACATTGGACTGTGTCCAATAATCCCCCCACTATGCCCTACTTTCGCCGCGCGCATTCGTGATGTCCCCGCGTAATGTTGCTTGATGGGAAAAAAATAATCATAACACAAATGTAAGATAAAAAAAAGCAATCTGTTAATTTCTCTAAAATTTTATTGTGCACGCGGAAATGTTGATTGACACAACAGAGTTGATAAGTAAAGGGTCATTTAATAAGAGTAATTTAATTAATGAACTTTGAACTTAAAATATAAAACAAATTTTATTTCACATAAAACGGATATTTTTATATCATGTTAAATAATATTTGATGTTTTAAAGATAATGTCGGTCAAATGTCCACCACGGAGTTGTTTAATCCGAGGTCCAATTTTCATTAGTTCTCTCATTAGATGAGCAAAGTAGGGTAAAAAAAATTACCATTGAGTAATTTTTAATTTTGAACATGTTGGCCCAGAGACAAAATGTGGTACCTACCCACAGTAAGAAATGCAACATCTTAACCAGGGCCCAGTATGCAGCAAATAAATCCAACAAAGTAAATGTGGCGTAACCATTGTTCATTCATTATAATAAAATAAATAAAACATATTTGTTTTTAACCACTTTTTTTTTTCTACCAACCGATTTCAAAGCCTTTCAAGCTTCTTTATCAATCATTAGTTAACCATACCTTGATAAAGAAGCTTGTATAGCTTCGAAACCGGTCCAGTTGAAATAATTCAATCAGATGAATCTCACCCGCATAAATAAAGGTTTATCATAACTACTACACTTAACGTGCAATTCATTCTAAAAAAAAAAAGAGAAAGGAAATAAAGGGAAGATGAATGGAGAAATACATTAAATAGGGGAGATTTGAGGGGATGGCCATTCGACGGATAGGATAGCTAATTTCAGCAAGTCTAACAGCTCAGCATAATTATTAGCTGCTCTGTAGATGCTCACTGGGGGAGGGGAGAATGGTCATGGACCAAGTCATTGGAACAAAAGGCATAATAGTACTACACACGTGCGTTTCCAGAAACTATCTACTAACCAGCGGGCCACATGGCGACGATATCTACCTACTGTCTACAAAAGCTTCTCTTCGGACATCTATCTCCCTTTGTTAACCATGGAGTTGAAACAGTGTTTGATTTATTTAGTTTTTTATTGCTTACTTCTTGGCATGAACACTTGACCAATTTACTACTATACTCTATTTTTTATAAATTTATTGATATTGTTTTAACTTTGCTGGAATTCCTCTCATCCATGCGCTTTGTAGCTGCACGATGATTGGTTATCTAGCTTTAATATACCAACTTTAAAATACCTAAATTTTGTAAACGGGGTCTAGAATTCCAATCGTCTATGCGCTTAGTAGCAGCAAGGCGTGTTGTAATCTTACTCCTTTTCACTATTCATATTATTATTATTTTGTAATACACTAAATTTATTTGTCAATTTTTAAAATGTGTAAATGGGGGCTAAATTTCTAACTGTCTATGCGCTCTGTAGCTGCAAGACGTCCTGTAATCTAGCTCCTATTTGTTATAATTTTTGATTGATCTTAATTGAAAACGAGGAACTAGAATCCCAACCGTCCATGCGCTCTGTAGCTGCAAGACGTACTGGGATATTTATTAATTGTACAGCGCCCTTGAGGTGATTTTCACAAAAATGGCGCTTTATAAATTATCCAACTATATAATGGTAGGTGAAGTTTGTCCTATTGTACTCACACTGGAACACGTGTCGGAGTCTGGTGGTCCTTGGGGGTACAGAAAGTTTATTAGGGACAGTTATTTTGGGCAATCTATTATGGTGCATATCACTTTGTGCATTAGTGAGGTCAAAAATTGTCCTTCTGGTGGAGAGCAATGGTAACCTCAAGTTTGGTAGCAAATTTAATTTATTGGTTTACCCTTTTTGAACTGTATGTAGCGTAAAAACTTCCGCTGAACTCTTTCCAAGTTAAAAGAGTTGCAGTTGTACAAAGGGCTCCAGACTGACAATGCATATTCCAGTTGATGAATATATTGATTGATGAATAAATACTTCTCTGTAGAGATTTATTCTTGGAAGATTAATCTAAAAAACTTAGAAGATCGGACAAAAATTATGAGATTGAGGGTGATCATAAATATAAGGAATTTCACAGCCTTATATAGCCTCTCTAGGTAGCTCCATAATACAAACAAAAATATGCAACTAATGCATTGGAACCTAACCACAGAGATCACCAAATCTAAACGGGCGTGTATAACAAAATGTGTGAATGTGGAAGAAGATGTCAGGATAGACGCATGTGGCATTCCATTCTTTGCCTACCCTTAAAAAATATATTATTTCATGTCAAAATTTATTAAAAGCAGAGATTCTTTTAATGCTCCACAGTACTTAAAACAGGATATTTTAGTTGGGGAGGGCTATTAATTTTGTCTCTATATTTTATGTCTTGATTCAGTGATTTCGCAGTACCTATTGATTGAAATTGAAATGTGAACATGTGTTTTTTTCCAGGTTTCACCGGAATTCAGTGCCAAGTGGACATTGATGAGTGCGCCAGTAAACCGTGCCTCAATGGAGGAATCTGCTACGACCTTATTAACTCTTTCCGCTGTAATTGTGCTATAGGGTAAGTCTCATATTTCTGTCTGTTTCATCTGTACATATCGCTAATGTTTCTCATGTTTGATTAGAATGCATATCCCATGTCTTGTCTTCCCTGTCTTTTGTTTGCTGATGATGCCGCACTTCTTGCTAGCAGCTTCGAGGTTCTGCGATTCTTAGTTGCAAAGGTCAATGATGTATGCGGAAAGAGATTTGCTAAAAAATCATAAGTGGTTTTTGAAAGGGATGAAAGACAGTATGACTAATGTTAGATCATTGTAAATTTTTTCCCCTAAATGTTGGGAAATTTTATTTTTATAGTATCATTTTTTTTCTATGGCATCACTTAAAACAACTGTCATATAGATCGTGGAAAAATTGTTTTCCTTTTTAAACCATCTTTTTTATAAAATATTTTTATTGTTATGTTTTAAACATCGCAATTTAATGATATTAAAACTTTATTGTTCCTAAACGTTTGTCAACTGCGCGTATCATGATTTGTACAAGTCAATATGATGTTTTTGTTCAAATTAAAACTAAGACAACCCTAAAGGAAGACATTTAAACAAAAATGTCAATTTCGAATTTAGATTAAGACAATAATTTATCCTTTATTAGTTGTTTACCTGTTTTTATTCTTCATTCGCGTGGCACATGCGGTGGCACGCGGGCTGCAGCATCATTATTACGACATAATTTTGGCTTTTTTGACACATCGATTGAATTCCGAAAATTATTAAGCGTAAAACCGGGATGATTAAAATTGTAAAAAACGTTGATTGGGGGGAATATTTGTATGAGAACGTATGAAGAAAAATGGGTCCAGAACATTTCGGTGAAAAAGCGAAAAAACATAAAATCGAGGTACGTAAAAACAAGGTTTTACTGTAGATATAATTTTTTTCTGTTATTTTTCAGATTCACCGGCCTGCGTTGCCAAGTAAACATCGACGACTGCATGTCCAACCCCTGCCGCAACAACGGCGTGTGCCACGACTCCATCGCGGGCTACTCGTGCGAGTGCCCCCTGGGCTACACGGGCATGTCGTGCGAGACCAACATAAACGACTGCCAGTCCTCGCCGTGCCACCGCGGCGAGTGCATCGACGGCCAGAACAGCTTCACGTGCAACTGCCACCCCGGCTTCACGGGCCTGCTGTGCCAGACGCAGATCAACGAGTGCGACTCCAATCCCTGCCAGTTTGGAGGTGAGATCAGTCTTGTGTTTAACGCGTTAGAGCAGGGATGGCGAACCTTTTTCGCAAGTGAATCAATTTTTAAAAAATATTTTTAATCCTTGCCAGGGGGCACATAGGTCAAGTAATTAAACCAAAAAAATCTTTTCTATTAATGTTCCTTCCAAAGTTCTAAAGAATAACCCTCTTCTTCTTAATCCTCTTGTTTCATCTAATTATAGGCAATATTCATATTTATGGCGAACTTTTAATAATATTTATGTACTAACATTATTTGCGAATAATCATAACATCACTTTTTATTTTTTATTAACCCATTGCAACACAAAGCCGGCAAATTACTGGCCAAGGTCAATTTATCACTGACCCACTGGTTTGTCTTTGAAGTGATTTTTTTTACATTAAAACAGAATGACAGTAACTTTATTCATAAAAATGACATAAATAAGTATATTTCGGTTTGATTTCAAAATAAAATGTAATAATCACAATTTTTTAACATTATTTATTACAAAACATTAATTTAGTCATAATGTTATTTTAATAAAAAAAAGTGTCTTAATTAAATAGTGTATTGTATGAACAAACAATGCCATCTTCATTAGTGGTGCAATGGGTTAAAAGAAAGCTTAAAATAAATGGTTTGGTTTGTTGTTTTTTTAATATAATTACAAGTTTTACAAAATTATTTTTTTATACTTACGCCCCCACACACACGCACTCTCTCCCTCATTCATTCCCACACGCACATGTACCCTCTCCCTCATTCATTCACACATACACACATTCACATACACATGAATACAAACGTCACACACATACAATTACGTAAACTCTTTTTTTTATTTTTTTTATTTTATTTCATTGGAAAGCCAACAGACATTTATAAGAATCAATTATCAAGGCTGACTTAAGCATTATCGACAAAATTAAGAAAGGTCTTTTGCGATGGTTCGGTCATGTGGAGCGAATGAATGATGAAAGAACGGCTAAAAAGATTTATGATGCGAATGTGTCTGGTTGTAGAAGTCGAGGAAGGCCGAGAAAGACATGGCATGATCAAGTACAACAAATTCTTGAAAGTGGTCATGTGAAAAGTCGGAATAATCGACGTGCGTGCATGAGAAGATGTATGAATGTGAAGGAAGCAAAGGAAGTGTGCCAGGACACAGTGGTGCGGCGTTCTATCCTCTCTGCCTACCCCTCCGGGGAAATGGCGTGATGGTTAGTTAGTTAGTTAGTTAGAATCAATTATACCATAAATACATATCATAAAGTCCAATTAGAGGCTTCCACATAATATTGTTATTGTAAATGTTGTCACATAAAAATTACACATAACATAAAATAAGTAATCATACAAAACTTATAATATTACTAGAAATGTAAATGAATATTGGTCACACAGTTGCACATTACAATAAATATATTATGTGTCATTAGATTTACAGTGGATTTTTTTAATTGGCTCTAGTATTGTTAATATTTTTCTACTTATTTTGTTTATGTAATAGCTGTAAAAATCCCAAATAAAATAAAATAAATTATAATTTTGTTCTTTTCAGGACACTGCGAAGATCTGATAGACGGCTACCACTGCCGGTGTAAGCCGGGAACATCGGGACCAAACTGCGAAATAAATGTCAACGAATGTCATTCCAATCCTTGCAGAAACGGGGCACGATGTATCGATGGAATCAACAGGTAAAACTAAATAAAATACTCCCCATTGATCAGTACAATGTAATCTTTACTTTCAACTTCACCGGGTCTAGATTTTCTCGCACATATAATGTCATTAGTTTATTTAAATAATTTTACATAAGATTTGTAAATTTTAAATTAAATATTCCCTTAGATAACATAAATTACACGTATTTATTAGACACTTTAAATTTAATTTTATTAGAAGATCGTAGAAAAATAAATGACCTCCTTTTTTTATTTTAAATTTTAAATTCGGAGCTCGATTGTTGTGAACTCCTGAATCTCATTAACTTCAAAATACCTAATCGAGTCACTAGAAGTACGGAGTTGTTTGCAACTACGAGTGCATACGCGGGTACTAACTATGCACGACACTCTCCCATTCCGCGTTTACATTCCTTAGCCAACAAATTTACTTGTGAAATAGACATTTTTAATACGACAATTATCAATTTTAAAACGTTCTTAAATGCACTGTTTGAAACAAATTATTAATGTCGTAATAAAACAATTCTTTCTCTGTTTTTGATGTGTATTATTATTATCTTATCTCTTTCTGATATTAATTTATCAAATATTTTTGTGTACCGTATATTATATTATTTTCACATATATACTTACTGTTAACTAATTTTCATTATTTGTTTTTAACAATAATTTGTTGATACCATTTTTTTTTTTTTATACTTATAAGTATATGAAAATGTATTTATTTTTTTGTTTGAATTCTTTACAAGTTATTTACAATTTGCTTTTTAATTCAATTACTTTTATTATATCCATATAATTTTTTTTTTCTTTTTTACTATGTAAAGTTTCACTTTTTATTTTGCATGGCAGTATGCTTCTTATTGTTTCTAAATGTATACAAAAAAGCATTGTTTATCTTTTAAATTTTTACGCACTATGTTTGTACTTAACTGTATATTTTTTGTAAATGCCCCTTGGGCGTATTGTAAAATTAAATAAATAAAAAAAAAAAAAAAAAAAAATATTATTATAATTATTATTTTTTCTTTCTTATATTAAATCAAAATTGATCAAATGTCACTTCTCTCCTATCTTTACTTACCCCTGCAGTGATTCATTATGTAGGAAGATTTCTGAGTGAGAATGGTGTGAACTTTTAGGAGGCTGCTCTATTCCTACTCGGATCTTCTAAAAATCCCAGTATACGTAAATTTATTTACATGGGTGGCCGAGATCATCCTTCATAGAATGAATTGCCAAAAAAACAAAAATTCTTGATTCATTTGATTTCAAAATCGTATACACCATTTACATATATAAACCCTTCTTTAAACTGAATTTATACTTTTTTCTTCCATGCAGCGATTACAGAGTGTAAGTCTTTTTTTTGTATAAAACTGTTATTATAAAGTTTATATTTGAAGCACTAACTTTGTGGTTATTCATTATAATAAAATAAATAAAACAACTTTGTTTTTAAGCACTAATTTTTACCACGTGTAGTATTTAGTGAACATGATAGAAATAAAATAAAAAGGAATCAATTCATTAGTTACGTAAACCTTGACAAAGAAGCTTGTTTGCTTTGAAACCGGTCGGTGAAAAATAAAAATTAGTGGTTAAAAACAAAGTTGTTTTATTTATTTTATTAAAACTGTTATTGATTGATTTGATGTTTATTTTGTAGAACTCCATATTTAAACTCATAATAAAAGAAATCAAACACTGATTTGAATCCACTGAACACTTTATTTTATTTCGTCTTGTTAGGGCATTTTCAATTTACCTATTAAACACTTAGCCTTGCCCTTAACTATTGGTTTTCCCCACAATTATGATTAATGTACACGCTTTAGTTCATAAGATTAATGTTTACTTAAGTACCTTGAATTGTATAACTATATAAGGACATTCAATCCATCTAATCTTCACAGTAGTTTGAAAATGCCATAACAAGGCAAAACAATTGTCACAAAAAATTTTGTTTTAATATTTCTAAAAATGAAATAAAGTGTTCAGTAGACTCAAATAAGTGATTGATCTCTTATATTATAAGTAAAACACTGTAATGTTTGTCGGTTCTGTTCCCAAAAACAATCTAGGTGTGTTTTGTGAATTAATTTAATTTAATTAATCATTAAATTAAATGATACATAGTTATTATGTGAATGGAGTTATATTTAAACAAGTAGTAAAATTTGTGTATCTGGGAAGTATGTTTACTAGGGATGGATTGACTGAGAAAGATATTGAAAGGAGGGTGAGTGCCGGGAACAGCGTGAACGGTGCACTTAAATCAACCTTGGCAAATAATTTTTTGTCTCAAGAGGCAAAATAAGCAGTTCACAATGGAGTCCTGGTGCTGACCCTGATGTATGGGAGCGAAGTATGGACTTGGAAAAAACAGGGATGAAAGTAGGCTGAATGCTGTCAAAATGCGATCTCTCGCGAATGTGTGGTAAAACTATGTACATTTGATAGATGCAAAAATGTTGAGATCTGTATATTATGTAAGGCTGAGGACAAGCATTATCGACAAAATCATTAAAGGAGCTCTGCGCTGGTTTGGACATGTAGAGCGAATGGACAGCGAAAGAACGGCTAAGAATATTTACAATGCGAATGTTGATGGATGCAGAAATAGAGGACGACCGAGAAAGACATGGCATGACCAAATCCAACAAATACTTGAAGATGGACATGTCAAAAGTCGGAATAATCGCTGTGCGTGCATGAGAAGATGTATGAATGTAGAGGAAGCTAGATCTGTATGCAAAGCTAGAGTGATGTGGTGTTCTATCCTCTCTGTCTACCCTTACGGTGAAACGGCGTGATGGTTTGTTGTTGTTGTTGTTGTAGTTATTACTATTTTTAAAAGTAAAAATGCAGAAGTATTCTGTCATCGTTAAATTGTGTTTCTTTTCTGTCTTATCAATGTATTTTCCCGTACTTTGCTGACATTTCTGCATGCAATTTGTTTCGGGCATGTTCCATTCCGACAGAGAGGGAAAATTTTTGAGAAGGGGATATGGAAGTCTAGGCATTTACAGGGCTTATGACCTGTCACACTGTGTAACATTCACTATTCTGCCCATGTTTGAACATCCACATTTCCTCAAATCTTCCATCCGTTGACTTTTGTGAAGTAAAAGAGCTGAAACCTTTATCACGTGGGTGAGATTCATCCGGCTGAACCAAATCACCTACTAGGCAACGCCTGAAAACAGTTTTCCAATTTTTATACTTCTTCTTTTACCAGGTAGTAATTCAACAATGTTTGATTATGTCCAAATGCTTGCTGACTGGCTGGATTTCACAGTGTGTAAAGTGGCCACTTAAACCAGCCAATGACAGGTCATAAGCCCTGTAAATGCCTAGACTTCCAAATCCCCTTCTCAAAAATTTTCCCTCTCTGTTGAAATAAATTTAAATATGTTCCATTCCACTTACAAGTAATTGTGTCTCCAGATACACGTGTGAATGCATCGCCGGCTTCACGGGTCTGCACTGCGAATCCAACATCAACGAGTGCCTTTCCAATCCCTGTGCCAACGGCGGTGCCTGCGTGGACCTGATCAACGGATTCCGCTGTGACTGTCCTCGGGGATACTATGACGCGAGGTACTACTCAACACTGATCTTTTAGAAATTTAGCTTACTTCATTGTCAATATACATTAGAATTGCTTGCATTACAATTTTTGATGCTATTCTAAGTCTTTATCTGATTGAATTGGTACAACGGGGAGGCATTATTATTATTATTATTATAGATAACTTATATAGCGCCATTTTCGTAATAAAAAACATCAAGGGCGCTTTACACAGTGATTCTATTGTTAAATTAATTTAATTGAAGCTTTTAAATTTGTAATTTAATTAAAACAATTTATTTTGCTGTCACATGCTACGTATTTACTCAAATGATTTAGAGAACAAGTGGGTTTAGTTTTTTCCGAAACATCACTTCACAGCCTCGCACCTCTGTTGGGAGAGCATTCCATGCCATAGGGCCTGCGACCGCAAATGCGCGTCCACTAAATTTAGTGCGCTGTTTGCGTAGAGGTATAATAACTTTTCCTCTCGCCATAGATGTAGCTGATCTAAGCGTGAGACGCCTGTCAGCTAGTTCATCTGGAATGCATAGTTCCCTTAGATATTCCGGAGCCGAGTTGTGCAGTGACTTATACATAAGCCAACAGAGTTTGTATTCGACCCTCTGTGGAAAACGTGGCCAGTGTAGTTCCCGAAGTAGTGGAGTAATATAACTGAACTTAGAGATTCCGAAAATAAGTCTCGCTGCAGCATTCAATACAGATTGTAGGCGAGTTACAAATGCCATTTTTATTGGTATTTATTGAGACGATCGAAAAAAATATTAGTTAATTTTATTATTTTTTTAAAATTAAAAAATGATAACCTAACATTTGATTATGTGTAACTGGCATTATTAATAAAATGATTTAGGAGTTATTAAGCGTTGTTTTAATACAGCTATGGTTGTAAGTTGTCAAAAACTTGTAGAAAAATTAGTTAAATCAAGTTGTGGTCCCGTGGCTAGTGTTGCGGACTCACTCAGATCAGAGATCTGAAGTTCGAACCCCCACCTACCCCAACTTGATTTCCATTTTCTAATAGTAAGTTATTTACAACTCATTGAAAATGGCTACCAAAATTGAAATATTTGGATAAATTGTAATAACACTAATATATATTTTTTAAATAAATAAAATTAACAAATAAGTGGAAGTGTACCAAGTATTCTTAATTAGTAACATAAATGACCAAATGCCAACCTTTTTCAAGACTTTGGCCCCACTAATTTCTCTTCTGTGTGATTTTTGGTAAAAAGTCATTAGTAAAAATATATTACAATGGGTATAGTAATGGAGAATGCACGTGTGTTATCTGTTCATTTAATCTATTAATTTTGAGAATTTCTAGTTTGTCAAGTTTATGGCCTTTAGGTGCAATATGAATTATTTTTTTAATAAAAGAAATGTTTATTTTCTATTAAATGATTGGCAAAATTTGAATTATCTTTATTATTAGACCATGATTGTAAATGCTCTTTTATGCGTGTTTTAAAAGCTCTACCCGTTTGGCCTACGTAACATGTATTTTTACAGTCATTACAATTAAGAAGGTAAGTTCTTGACCAGGAAAACTTCACTGAAACCGGTCACTGGATATTCCAAATTTGTGGATTAAAGTATCACTCGTCTTTTAGATTTCTTTAATAAATTACAATGAACTTCCATCAAGAATTTTCACTTACAAACTTAAATGTCCAAAATTATAATTCTGATGTTTTTTTCAGGTGCCTATCTGATGTAGATGAGTGTGCTTCAAATCCATGCCTCAATGGGGGATCCTGCGAGGACGGGGTCAATCAGTTCATCTGCCACTGCTTACCAGGATATGGAGGTTTGTATATTGTGATGCAGAGATGACATAATTACCGCCTACAGGTTTAGCTGACTACGTTAAAGATCAAAGGATAAAATAAATTAATTTTAAACAAGAGCCCCATTTTTGGACGTATTTTTTATGACAGTTAACAAGAAACGGATAATTTATAACATTATGGTTATTTTCTAGGAAAACGCTGTGACATTGACATCGATGAATGCGGTTCCAACCCTTGTCAGCATGGAGGAGTTTGCGTTGACCGACTGAATGCATATAAGTGCGATTGCGTTTTTGGATATACAGGTAAGAAAATACATTTGGAAGTTTTTGAAATCTTATTTTTTAAAATTTATAATAATTTTATTTGTATCTTTTTTTTTAAAATTTATAATAATTTTAATTTAACAAAAATATTTTTTTTTTTTTTAAATATATTTGGACCCCTGTATTTAGTAGCCTTACGTGTCATGTACAAGGCTAAGGTACTCGGAAAAAAAAAAGTTTGCGTTTGTCTTGGAAATGGGATGTTCGATCACTGATTTTGGTTTATTACCTTTATGAGTCCAATCACCATTGTTTCAAAGTTCAAGAACAATGGCGCGTGATAACTACTTTTTACTACAGTGTGGATATCTGTTAAGGATATTCCATCTTTCCTGCATTCTGCTTCAAGATTATGGCGTTGCAAACTGAAAAATGGGCACTGAAATAACAGATGTTTTATACTCTGTGAAGAAATATCATCGCATGGACAATAGTCATCATTCCTTAATTTAAACCTATATAGATAACTTCTCATAGCTCCGTGTCCGGTAAAAATTTGGGTCGTTTCGAAAGTACTTTGGTGATGATGACGAGGAGCATACTTATTAAAGATGACTTAAATTGATATTTTTTAGCCTAATGTCACCGTGACTGTATGAAAGAATTGAAAGATTTACAAATGGGAGCAAAAATGGCTGATTTAAATTGCAATTGTCCTTTGTATGCTGATGGTGCCGTGCTTCTTGCTAGCAACAAAGAGGACTTCAATTCTTGGTAACAAAAAACAAAGGTCTACGATGTATGCGAGGGAAGTGATTTGCTGATGAATGTTGTTAAATTAAATGTGATGATTTTTGATTGGAACGAAAGTACAGTAAAACCTCGTTTTTACGTTACTCAATTATGTTTTCCCGCGTTTTACGCCGAAACATTTAGGTCTCATTTTTTTTCCATAAATTCTCATTGAAATATTCCCCAAACTAACGTTTTTCATAATTTCGGTTTTATGTTGAAATTTTTTTGAAACTCATTCGATCTGTCAAAAGACGCTGGCCGAGCCGCGCGCCGCTGCGTTTGCCCAAAATGGAGAATAAAATCAAGATAAATAAAAAAATGTGTAAATTGTTGTCTCAAACCAAATTCAAAGTAGGTTCAGTGTAATTGACCATATTGTTTGAGGGTCTAATTTTGACATTTTACTGATTTATGACACGTGGTTGATGCATCTTTAGGAAGAATGTCTTTACATCAATAAATCACGATGCAGAGAGTTTAAAAATTTGGCAATAGAAATATTATTTGAAGTTATAAACATAATTTGGAAAGAAGATTGTTTAAACAGTTATCATAAAAGTGTGAAACAGTTTTGCCGCGATGTAAATGACAGTTGCACTTCCGTGGTGCCATACTAAAAGAAGTGATACCATATAAAAAAAAAATGCCAATATTTAGGGAAAAAATCATTGTATGCATTTTATACAAATTCAAATTTTTATTTTCGTGTTTTTAAGGTTAAGTACATAAAATTATTTCATCATCATCATCATCATTCCCTATCCGCACCTAATGGTGCATAGGGCACTGCATTGGTGCACCAATCGCAGCGTATCTTGATCATTTTTGTTACATGAAGGTAAGATGATCAGTCTTACGCTTCAGGTATGAGTCCCGGGACTATGAAATATTTTAGTGTGAAAACACCCTTATTAAATAAATATTTCATATTAACCCTGTCGGGAATCGAACCCGTGACCTCTTGCATGGTAGGCAAATGCGCTGACCATTACACTGCGAGGCCGACAATAATAAATAAAATAATTGAAACATGCTTTATTTTATAATTAAATAATATAAAAACACTGGGATTGAAAAGTTACATAATATTTTTAATGAAATCATAGGAAAATACGAATAGTCCCTAATTATGACCGTTTTTATAATTTTTCTGCAGTTTTTTATTTCCTCACTTTAGCGTTTCCCTCAGTTTAACACTTATTTTTGCTGCATCTTTGAAAACTGTAAAACAGGGGTTTTACTGTATGACTAAATGCGAGATCATTGTGAACTGATATATTCTGAATCAGAATTTGTGTATCTGAGGAAGACTGAGAATGTTGAAAAAATATTAAAAGGTGGATGAGGGCCTCAACAGGGTGAAAGGTGCATTTAAATCAACCTTAGCAAGTAAATGCTTTTCCGACCTGGTACCGACCCTTATGTATGGGAGCGAAGTATGAAGTTGGAATGATAAATTAATGGAGAGACCATTCCGCGTGATATCTCCTAACAAATTATTATCTCCCGCTTGACTTTTAACTCTTAATTTAATTTTTAATTTTATCTTTCAATTTTAACTTTTTGATTTTAATTCCTAATTTTAACCCTTAACTTAAACTTTTAACTTAATTTTAATTTAAACTTTTCATTTTAACTTTAACTTTTACTTTTGATTTTAATTTTAGCTTTTGATTTCCACTCTTAATTTATACTTACTTACATCTACTACCTGCATCTAATAATTTATTGTTGGTTGTGATTTTTCACAAATAAATTTAAATGTTCCTGGAAGCGGAGAGAGAGGGGGGAAAGTAGAGTAGCTATACAATGTCTTCTCCTTTTTATGTACTTTTTATGTAATATTTTAATTTTTACTTTTTTAGAATTCAATTATTTTTCCCCTCTCCTCCTGCATTCATAATAAATTAGTGTGAAATCTGTAGTTGGTCTTACTTTTTTTAATTGTTCTTTTGTACCTTGTTTTATATAAAGACTGTATGATTTCATTAATAAATAAATAAATAAAACTTGCCCCTGACAGTATTTTTTCTTCCCAATAATATTCCAAAATCTGTTGAATTTGTCTCACTCCAACAGTTAAAACAGATCAGGGATTAAATTCGACTCAATTTTTATCGATGAACTGTGTTTAATTTCTTTTAGGAATAAACTGCGAGACCAACATTGACGACTGCGTGAACAATCCGTGTCTGCACGGTGGTTCGTGTATAGATCTAGTGCACGACTACAAGTGCGTGTGTGTGTTACCGCACACTGGAAGCAACTGTGAGGATACACTGGATCCGTGCGCTCCCAACAAGTAAGTAATGTTATAGAGCAAACACAATTGTCATTCAATGTTTATTTTATATTAAAGAAAATTGTACATAGGTTGGAGTTCAGTAATCGGTAATTCGAACAGCGATGATCTAATTAAATCACAATAATAATTATTAACACAGTTTAACATTCGCGGGGTTCACTGGTTGAGAATCACCGGGATTCTGTTTACACTTGACGGATGAGATTTATGACGTGCACCGGACTTCGACAAAGGGACAAACATCTGGTGTCAAGATTATGCTCGGGCACTGGCTTCATAGGAATGGTTGATAAAACTACCTTGCAAGTTGAATACGGAAGGGCTCAAATAAGAGCGCACATTTGTAACAATTGCTTAGTGAGTATTATGCAACTCATTACTTGAATTTCCGTCAAGAATAATCTTAGGAAGCTGACTAAGTACATGAGTTGTTTCAAAATGCATGAAAGCGGCTGCTTGTAGCTTAGTCAAGCCTCCATGGGATTAACCCTTTTCGAGTGTTGAGAGCCATCTCCCAGTACCAGGACTGTTCCAAAATACATGAAAGCGGTCTGATAGCTGAGGAGATGAACTCCCGGTTTGAAAGCAAATATCTTGTACCATGTCTGTTCCAAAATACATGAAAGCGGTATGATAGCTGAGATAAATAACTCTGCCTTCCATAGCGGGTGCACGACCTTTTATAGGTGAACTTTGGTGACTATTCTGGTGGTGATGATTTCCTTCAGGCCTCTGCGGGGGACGAAGCGCGCAGGGGTAGCCAGTCAGCTGCGATGTTAGAAGAGTAACGTTGTGAGGCCGAGATAGCGATAGCTCTAGAGTGTATCGTACCTGTATTGTAGAAGTGCGAGTGTATCGTAGAGTGTATCGTACGAGTGTATCGTAGAAGTTTGAACCAAAACACTCGTGCAAATTTTACAAGCTTCTCTTCTGAAGCCTCTCATATTTACGGCATAGTATATTTCTTTCATTTTCAGATGTCGCAACGGCGCTGTATGCTCTCCGTCCCAGTCGTACGAAGAGTTCTCCTGCGCGTGTTCCAATGGCTTCACCGGCAGCTTGTGCGCGATGGACATCAACGAATGCAACGCGGGGGCGCCGTGCCGCAATGGCGCTTCGTGCGTCAACACGCCCGGCAGCTATCACTGCGTGTGCGCCAAGGGCTACGAGGGGCGTGACTGCGCTATCAACACCGATGACTGTGCCACGTGTATGTTATTTTACTATTGCTTCACTATTTCATATTCATTTTGTCAGCTGCCATTTTCAACTTTCAATTTATCAAAGTGGTACAATCGAGTGAGTTCCGTTTGTATTTCTTGCCATCGCAGTGCTGCGATGTCAGTTGTGCGCGCGCATGTGATACTCACCCTGACCTATTAGAATGAGTTATGAGCCATAATGAGTTAACTGGCTGTTGTATACGCTTCGTGATGCTTGTTTAAAATGCTGAATAAAATTGGAGATAAAATTCCGGCTTTTAACATGTCCATCTTCGAGTATTTGTTGGATTTGGTCATGTCATGTCTTTCTCGGTCTTTCTCTATTTCTGCATCCACCAACATTCGCATTGTAAATATTTTTAGCTGTCTTTCGCTGTCCATTCGCTCTACATGTGCAAACCAAAACAGAGCTCCTTTCTTGATTTTATCCATAATGTTTATCTCAGCCTTACATAATGCGCGACGGATCTCGACATTTGCGCATCTATAACATAGTTTTACCACACATTCGCCTGAGAGATTGCATTTTGACAGCATTCAGCCTTCTTTCATCCCTGTTTTTCCAAGTCCATACTTCTCTCCAGAGTCGGGACCGGGACTGTGAACTGCTAATTTTGCCACAAACATTTATTTGTCGAGGTTTATTTTAGTGCACCGTTCACTCGGTTTCCGGCACTCACCTTCCTTTCAATATCTTTCTCAGTCATTCCATCCCTAGTAAACATAAGATAAGGGCTTTAATTTTTATTCAAATAAACGGCACTGAGCGTGTTTTACTTATTTAAATTGAAATACAATTGGGGTATTTTTCAGATCCTTGTCAGAACGGAGGCACCTGTCTGGACGGAGTGGGAGACTACACGTGCCTCTGTGTAGAAGGGTTCAGCGGTAAGCACTGCGAGGTGGACATCGACGAGTGCCTTTCTATGCCGTGCCATAATCACGCCACTTGCAACCAGGTATTTATCAATGGAAATTTTAAATTTACTGATTGTGCTCTTCACTAATGTTCAAATGGGAGTTTAGCAAGTAGCGCCATGAACATGGCATATTAAACATGTTTAATTAGTTTTTTTGTTAATCGTAGCGATCTGAGATGGGTTCGATGTTCATTTATTACTAATAAATTTGAAAGTATCGCACCAATCAAGTCACTTTATTGCTCCCTATGGTTAGAAGTCGTTTAGAATATATTTCTCCAGTCTGGTCGCTGGTCGCCCCATTATCGTGTACATTCTGATTCACTCGAGCGCGTCCAGAAGAAATTTCTAAAATATATTAATTTTAAACTTCATATTCCAGCTGCTTTATTTGATTATAATCAATTGTTGTCTTCAGCAAATCTTTTAAGACTTTCTGATAGAAGAATCCTAACTGACCTAATATTACTTTTTAAGGTGATCAATTCATTAATTGACTGTCCAGATTTGCCGGAGTTGGTGTGTTTCCGCGTACGTGGTCGACATACCCGCCACAGATCTCCTTTTTGTTCCGCAAGTTCTAGAACTAACTATCACACGCACTCGCCTATCCCTAGGCTCCATAGATATGGCAATCAGTATGAGGACAAGGCTGATATATTTGGTTCTGGACTTGATAGTTATAAAACGAGTCTGATTTCTTATTTTCTCTCGCAATATTATTCTTAAACTTTTCTTTATATCTAAAAATGTTTTTCCTGTTTTTGTTTTTTCATATTTATGTATTTATTTCGTTAATATTTTTGGTTGCTTTTGTGTATTTACCTACTTGTTACTATTGCTATAGTTATGCAATTTTATAATTTTTTGTTATGTTTTTATTTATGTATTTTTTTTTCATATTTATGTTCAATATATGTAATAGGCAATTTATGCCGTTTATGTAAAATAAATAAATAAATTAATAACTTCTGAAAAATTGCAACAAGGCCTCATGTCAAAAGCAGACAGAACCGAAGCGCATGTATGACAAGATGTATGAATGTGGAAGAGGCTAGGATTGTATGCCAGGATAGACGCGTGTGGCGGTCCATTCTCTCTGCCTACCCCTACGGAGAAATGGCGTGATGGTAGTAGTAGTAGTAGTAGCCTCCCACATCCTTTCGCCTGCGCATTCATACTCGAACTGAAGTAAAAATATCATTATGCTCCGTCTAAGAGTGAAGACCTGCACTAGTCTACCGCTTCCCACAGGGCGTGATTTGGTGTGACAAATATGAATGAAACACGTGTTTTTCAGTATGTGAACTCTTACACCTGCACATGTCCCCTGGGCTTCTCGGGAATCAACTGCCAGACGAACGACGAGGACTGCACCGAGTCCAGCTGCATGAATAGTGGCAGCTGTATCGATGGAATCAACTCCTACAACTGCTCCTGTCTTCCGGGGTAATTACTTTAGTAATATTATATGTATCTAATAATATATAAAATAATGTTTTTTCACTCTGGATAATTTAATTAATTAATTTAATTTAAACAAATGTTTTATCAATAGAGGTAAAAAAACTAAAAGCAAAATAAAGACAATTTAGCCTTGTCACTGATTGAAAATCTTTATGTATTTTTTACACATTTGCTGACACTTTTTTCTCGTACTACGATTCTTTTATATGGACACATATTTTTATTTTTATTTATGATATATACGGCCTAAGCCAATTACAATATGAAGAAACATAAATGCAAGAAACTGAACAAAAAGAACATAAAACTATTTAGCAAAGACAAACAAGGGCAAAACAATAATTGTATACAATATATTCATAAAAATGAAAGACCTAAGACTTCGAGCTAAACCATGCCAATTCAACTTTATCCCACACTGTTTAGTCGCGAAGAGATCTACGAAAAGCCGGAAGATCTATCCCGAAGAATTCCAAGTCGTGTGATGACTCGTAACTTTCTTTTTTTTTTTAATATTTCGCTACCAACTGGACTGTAGAAGATGATTTGCATTAAAGATGTGGAAGAAATATGTTGCTTCACTACACGACACAATATATTCTTATCCTACCATATAATTACTTCAGTTTCATGTAGGCTATAGCTGTTCTTTTCATTACCAATGCCTTTTGGACTGACGGCTTTAGCCGCCATTTTTACTTTTACAACTTAATTTGACAATTCTGTTGCTTGGGTTTATAAGGGCCAATGTCACAATTGTAATATTACAGGAGAGTAATTATTTAGCCATTTTGTGGCATTATAATGAACTGTTTGACATCTTTGATAACAAATATTAATAAAAAAACATTACAAAACATGTATGTGTGTATAAAATAGTTGAATATACAAGTTTTTTAATTGACATCGTCCCTCTACAAAATGGCGACAAGAAAAATATGAAATCTGATACAGAATTAATTTAAGCTTTGTTATGTTTTTTATGGAGTTTTAAAAGAGATGGCGTGACTGAGAAAGATTAAAAATATTTGCTGTTCTTTTTTGCAGATACACTGGTTCGAATTGTCAGTATCGAATAAATGAATGTGACAGCGGACCGTGTCTCAACGGAGCAACTTGTCACGATGAAATCAAGTATTACACTTGCCACTGTCCATACGGCTTTACTGGGAAGCATTGTGACGCTTATGTGGATTGGTAAGTTTCAACTTATTTAGAACAATCGGCCATATTATTGGAAAGGTAGTGAAGACAGATAAATTCATGTGTTTTTCTTTTGCAGGTGTGAAGGTAATCCTTGTGAAAATGAAGCCACTTGTATTCAGAAAGGTCATTTATACCACTGCGTGTGTGCTCCAGGTTGGTCTGGCAAACTGTGCGATGTAGAAATGGTCTCCTGCAAAGATGCTTCTATTCGCAAAGGTGAAAAACTTATCAATCAACAATTGTTTATGATTTAAATCCAATGTCAATGCTGATTCTAAATTGTTAATTTTAATTTTTACAGCTGTAAAACTCAAGGAACTCTGCAACAATGGAACTTGCGAAGACATCGGTAACTCGCATCGATGCCACTGTCTGGATGGCTATATGGGCTCATACTGTAATATCGAGATCAACGAGTGTGACTCGGCGCCTTGTCAGAATGGCGCTAAGTGCAAGGACCTCATCGGCTCCTACCAGTGTCAGTGCGCTCGAGGATTCCAGGGACAGAACTGCGAGCTCAACGTGGACGACTGTCGGCCCAACCCGTGTCAGAACGGCGGGACTTGCCACGATCTCGTCAACAGCTTCTCGTGCTCCTGTCCGCCAGGAACGCTGGGAATAATCTGCGAGATCAACACCGACGATTGCCTTCCGGATTCCTGCCACAACAACGGAACGTGTACTGACAAAGTCGGCGGGTTCGAGTGCAAGTGCCCTCCGGGTTTCGTCGGGCCGCGGTGTGAGGGAGATATCAACGAATGCCTTTCCAATCCTTGCTCCGACCCCGGGACTCTGGACTGCGTGCAGCTCGTCAACGATTATCACTGCAACTGCAAAAGCGGCCACATGGGACGACACTGCGAGAATAAAGTCAACTACTGCGCGACATCGCCGTGTCAGAATGGAGGAGTGTGCTCCACGGCAAAGGCGGGACACCATTGCCTGTGTATGGATGGCTTCTACGGCAAAAGTTGCGAGTTCTCGGGTTACGATTGCGATTCCGATCCTTGCTTGAACGGAGGAGCTTGCAGAATATCCGACGGCGGCGGATACGTTTGTGACTGTGCGGCCGGCGCTTCCGGCGCCAATTGCGAGATCGATTCTATGGACGAATGTCTGTCCAACCCTTGCAAGCACAGAGAAGCCATCTGCGAGAACAAGCTAGGCGACTACGCTTGCTACTGTCCTCCTATGTGGTCCGGGAAAAACTGCGATATTTACAGTCCTCAATTTAGAGGAGGAATGGGCAGACCTGTCATAGGCGGATCCAAAACCAACCCTAATGGGAATCCTTACGACATCGATCTTGAGTACCAGAGGGAACAGTGTATCAAGCGAGGGTGCCGGGAAAAGCAAGGAAATTTCCAGTGCGACGAAGAGTGCAATACTTACGCCTGTAACTTTGACGGAAATGATTGTTCTCTCGGAATCAACCCTTGGCGTAACTGCACAGCTCCCATCAACTGCTGGGAAGTCTTCATGGATGGAATCTGTAATGATGTCTGCAACAACCCTCAGTGCTTGTTCGATGGCAGAGATTGCGAGAAGTCGTTACAACCGTGCAACCCCGTTTATGACGCCTACTGTCAAACTCATTATGCTAATGGACACTGCGATTACGGCTGCAATAACGCCGAGTGCAACTGGGACGGCTTGGATTGCGAAAAAGAGCCGCCAGATCTAGCTGAGGGCGCCATTTCAGTTGTCGTGCTGATGGATATGAAGATGTTTAAAGAAAATCTCGTCGCGTTCCTCAGAGACATGGGACATCAGCTGCGCACAACGCTGCGCGTAAAGCAAGACAAATCCGGTAAAGATATGATCTACCCTTGGAAGGGATCCACCAGCACAGGGCTGCAAGACACGACGTTCGGCCGGACGCACAACATCGCGTTCACAGAGCGCATCGGCCAATCAGGCGTGATTGCCTACTTGGAGATCGACAACAGAAAATGCGTGATAAATGTCGACGCCGAGTGTTTCCCTTCTGCCAATGAAGCGGCGGAATTCTTGGCGGCGACGGCAGCCAGGCACACTCTCTCTTCCGGCTTCCCCATCTACCAAGTGAAGAGTGTGAACATTCGCCCCGAGGAAGACCCGAACCAGCCCGTCACGAGCATATCCTACGTCATCGGGGGGCTGACTTTCGCCATCTTCATCATCATGTTGCTGGGAGTGCTGGTCAACTCGCAGCGCAAGCGAGCCGCCGGGATCACGTGGTTCCCTGAAGGGTTCCTGAGGACCAACTCCGGCACCAGGAGGCGATCCCGAAGACGAGGACCCGATGGACAGGAGATGAGGAACATGAACAAGAACTCTTCAATGGCTTGCATGGATGTGGACATAAACGGCGGACACGGAATAAGTAAGTTAATCATTCTTCATTTTGGTTTTCATACGGATCCAATCGAGTCCTGTCTCTTAGTTTGATACCTATGTCTTTGATTTAATAAAAGTTTTTCACACAACCACATCAATGAGATTGTGGCCCCGAAGTCGATCATTATTTCAGTTTAAACATAGAATTCAAATTCAGATTTATATATCCACATTTGTTAAGAATATCAACTTGGTGGAAAGACTCCAAAGACGAGCCTCAAAGCTGTCGTCAAGCCTGAAACGGCTTCCGTATGTGCAGAGACTGTAAACTCAGTCCAACAACACTACAGGAATGCCAAGAAAGAGGTGACTTGATGCAGACATAAAATACTCGAGTCACTTTAGCTGCCCCAAATTTGGATCCCTTGTTCTAACTAAAACCAGATGCTCGACTTCGAGACCCATGGGAGCATTTTCTGAGCAATAGGATTGTTGATGGTTGAAATAAGCAGGTCTTAATAACTTTAAGAGTGAGCTAGATTTGTTTCTGAAAAGTTAAAATACGCCAGCATCTAACATAATCAGCTTTAAGCCGCTCGCTTAAAATAAAAATAATAATCTATAATATTATTTCTCTAAAATGCGAGATTTGCAGGCCCATCTGATGCTTTTATATACAAATAATGGTGACACATATGCAAAAGGTCCATTTCCGCTTTCATAGGTTAATGCCGGGGCTATTACTTTCTCCGGAATTTGACGCCCTTTGGCTAATGTAAAATATTAGTTTTTCTAAGACCGATAAAAAATTTCCTCCAAAATTATTTACGTTACTTGTACCCCTTCAGGTCACAGTCAGCAGTGGTCGGACGAAGAGGAGGAGGCGAGTGGGCCACGAGCTAAGCGCGCGCGAACGGGTGGCGAAGCGGGCGGTTACGCGTCAGACCACACTGCCGTCACAGAGTATGAGGAGCCTGCGGGTGCTGGTGCGCGGGTGTGGACGCAGCAACACTTGGACGCCGCCGACTTGCGCGTGCCACCCAGTATGATGACCCCACCGGCTATTGTAAGTACACGGGAATTGAAAAAAAAAATAGAAATATTTTCATTCTTATGATTCGTCATCTTCCAGTCTGTTCTCATTCCCTCCATCTAACCAATGTCTCCCCCAGCACGACGGCTGCGTGGACATAGACGCGCGCGGGCCCTGCGGCATGACGCCGCTCATGGTGGCGGCCGTGCGCGGGGGCTCCGGCGCCGGGTTGGACGGCGGCTGCTCCTCGGACGCCGAGGACGAGCAGACGGCGCAGGTGATTCAGGAGCTGGTGGCCCAGGGGGCGCAGCTCAACGCTGCCATGGACAAGACGGGGGAGACCAGCCTGCATCTCGCTGCCAGGTAACTAAATTTTGTACTTATTTTCAGCGCCATATAATAGTAAAGAATTTGAAGGAGTTTGTTTACCTTGGAAGTAAGATCACCTGGGATTGTCGGTCAAAGAGCAAGGTTGACAGTCGTATACATCAGGCAAGATTCGGGTTTACCAGAAAATCCAAAATATAGATCTAAAACTGCGCAAGCTCCTTGTCAAGACCTAATATGGGTGCCTTAATGTGCTAAAGGATCCTAGGGTCCTCACGAGAGAAGTGTGCTTCTTAATTTAATTGATAAATGCATTTAGAAAATAGAAAACTGGATGGCTGAAAATAGACTAACATTAAGCCCATCTAAAACGGAATAACTATGGATGGCTTCAGCCGGACGACTGAATTTGATTCAGCATACGGCACCACCCAATGTGAGGAGTACCGCTTTACCCACCGTTAAACTACTGGGAGTCTTCCTTAGCTCTGAGCTTTCTCTTGACGCTCAAATTTTTAGAACTATAAGTTCATGCTTCTATCAGCTGAGACAAATGAAATACATACCAAAAAACTTGCCGGTTGATGCCGTCTGTCAATTAATAAATGCGTTTGTAGTGTTTAGAGTCGATAATTGTGATGGTATCTACGCAGGTCTACCAATGAAAAAATGACTCGCCTACAGTCTGTATTAATTGCCGCAGCGAGACTTATTTTCGAAACCTCTAAGTTCAGTCATATCACTCCACTACTTCGGGAATTGCACTGGCTACATTTTCCACAGAGGGTGGAATACAAACTCTGTTGGCTTATGTATAACTAACTCCACAACTCTGCTGCGGAGTATCTAAGCCATTTGAATCAATTCGTAGCATGTGAAAACAAAATAAATTGTTTTGCTTAAATTACAAATTTAAAAGTTTCAATTAAATTTATTTATTTATAGAATCACTTAGTAAATTGCCCTTGAGGTATTATATTATGAAAATGGCACTATATAAGTTATTCATGATAATAACAGTCCTCAAATGTTCTATTACGGGCCCTGGAAATTCACCGAATTCTTCTATAGGACCACATCTCGAAAGCCTTTGGTCTCTTTATGTCTGTTTCTTAAAATTGAATAGTAATAATTATAAAAATAAATCAATGTGACGCTCATTTATATTATTGATAAATTGTGTATTTTTCCCATAAATGTCTTATTTTCCTTAGATATTTAGTTCCCCTTTTTCCTAGCCTGCACATGGTAATTTTGTGTTTAACATTCTAGGTATGCCCGTGCGGACGCTTCCAAGCGCCTGCTGGACGCGGGCGCCGAGGCCAACTCTCAGGACAACACGGGCCGCACCCCGCTACACGCCGCAGTGGCAGCTGACGCTGTCGGAGTCTTCCAGATCCTCCTGAGGAATAGAGCCACTAACCTGAACGCTCGGATGCACGACGGAACTACTCCGCTCATTCTGGCTGCTAGGTAATTTTTTTGTACTTATACATGTAAAAATATTTTTTAAAAGAGGGGTCTCAAAATTACCCACGGGCCAACCTAGCCCTCGAGCACCACCGACCAGCTCCTAAAATATAAAATATCATCGCCTTAATTTGAATACCACCTAAGTAAAAAAAAATGTATCTGTGATTATGGTTGAATATTTTTCTACCAGACGGTAGATATGTCTGTCATTTGAATGAAGACATTGCTGATAGAAAATAAACATGCATTCAAACAGCAACCTCATGTCTACTGTTAATCTCTAACTGGGGTAGGAGCTTTAACTCTCAACAACTTAATCCTACATATGTATGGAAAACTTTAAAAATAAAAAAATAATTTATATCGTTCAAAAGCTGTAATTTTAAAACCCATAAGATCTCTTGAAGTTCAGAACAACTCCTAATCACTTTCTAATATATTTCATTTTCTCTATCAGGCTGGCCATTGAGGGAATGGTGGAAGATTTGATTAACGCCGATGCCGACATCAACGCAGCGGACAACAGCGGTAAGACCGCACTACACTGGGCCGCTGCCGTCAACAATGTCGACGCTGTCAATATACTCCTCCTCCACGGAGCCAATCGCGACGCGCAAGATGACAAGGTAAGAAAAATAACTGAGTTTCTCTGTGTATTATTTATGTATATTTAAGACATATTTTACGAGTCATCTGGGTTTTTACGTGTATAAATACTGTTTATTTTACCCTTTCCAATAATTTTATAATGATTTGTGTTTCAATAAATTATTTATTTTATTTTTTTGTGTTTTTTTAAAGTATTTTCATCTTGTCAGTTCGGTGGTTTTTAAATTATTATTTTTTTATTTGTTATCAGACTATCAAACTTAACCAAAGAAATTTCAAAATATTTTTATGTATCGTTTGATCATAGCTTTGTTTTTTTTTAAGTTTTGTATTTATGAAATTACTCTACTTGTGACATCACGAGTTGTCACCGGTAAGTTGTACTTCCATTAAACGTTGAAATAATTACTACTCAGAAAACTATAAATCTATCACAATGCAACAAAACTACAATGATTGGTTATTGTTCACATGTACCTGTGACGTTTTTAAATAATTCATTTTTATTAGTTTTTTCTTAGGTTAACCTTTTCTTTTATTACTTTCTAATTTCATTTACATTTTTTAGATCATAATTTTAATATGTACATTTAATTTTCTTTTTTTTTTTTTCTGTAGATATGAATTGAAATTCTTGATTTACTTTACTTTGTTTAATTTATTTTTTATCTTGTTTTGATTACATTTATGAACACACACTATTTATAAATGTGTTTATTATTTTTTTCTTATATTTAAAAATGCATATTTATGCTCTATTTACACAGAAAATCTCCATAGCTTATATATTGCATTTCTTGCTATAAAATATGCTGAAACACTATTTTGCAATACTCATTTCTCAAAGTCACAGATTTTTGCACTTAAAGCACTAAAAAAATTTTAAAAGTGGTAATTTAGAAGCACTTTTTGACACTTCTACCCATTTGACCGAAATCTTTAGCATTAACTGCCAGAAGTGAATCTAACTTCAGTTACTAACCTCGCGTTTCTCCACCAGGACGAGACGCCGCTGTTCCTCGCCGCGCGTGAGGGCAGCTACGGCGCGTGCCGCGCGCTGCTGGACGCGCACGCCAACCGCGAGATCACGGACCACATGGAGCGGCTGCCGCGCGACGTCGCGGCCGAGCGCGTGCACGACGACATCGTGCGCCTGCTGGACGAGCACGCGCCGCGGGCGCCGCCCCACCACCACCATCACGCACTGCTAGGTAACATCTACTATTGTATGTACTGCGCTTTTCTTTTATTAGTTTTAGTTTTGATACTTAGTCTTCTTCGCTCACTTCATTTGGCCAAGTGTAAAAGCCTAAATTTACCATGACACCTGTATAATTAAATAGTCACGTTGCCAGCGCAAAGATGGCATTTCAATTTATTTATTTTTATTTTATGTAAGAAAGATATGAGAGGGTATTAAAAGCTAACTTAGAAATGTCCGCCAAAAATGGAAAATTGGTTATTGATGCCAAAATAAACCATACATAAAAACCTACCTACCTAAATTATAGCGTAATTCAAAATCGACTCTAAATCTTGCAAAAACAACAACAACAAACCATTATACCATTTTCCCGTAAGGTAGACAGAGAGGATAGAACGCCACGTCACTCCCTTTGCAAACAGATCTCGCACGCGCTTTGATTATTCCAACTTTTGATATGTCCGTCTTCAAGTATTTGTTGGATTTGGTCATGCCATGTCTTTCTCGGTCTTCGTCTATTTCTGCATCCGCATTGTGAATATTTCAAGCCGTTCTTTCGCTATCCATTCGCTCTATATGTCCAAACCAACGCAGAGCTCCTTTTTTAATTTTGTCGATAATGCTTATCTCAGCCTTACATAATGTGCGGATCTGGACATTTTTGCATTCGCCTGAGAGATCGCATTTCGATTGCGTTCAGCCTACTTTCATCCCTGTTTTTCCAAGTCCACACATCAGAGTCGGGACCAGGGCTCCTTTGTGAACTGCTAATTTTGCCTCTTGCGACAAACATTTATTTGCAAAAACAGATTTCAACTTTACTCCTTGGCACCGCAAACTTAGCATTCTCCATTGAGTTAGTGAACCATAATTAATGTACAAAATTAATGATATACAATGCTTTTATACTTCCACACTTTGTATATGGATTAATAATATGGTCGCATTGTAGTAAACATATGCAAGAATCAATACAAAGAACAACGAATAAAGCTCTTAAAGTAACATTTATTTTAAAAAATATACTAGAACTACAGATTTATATAGAATAACAAAAATGCTCAATCTAGAGGAATTGATCTACACAGAAAAAATAAAAATGATATTTAGATGAAAAAGAATAAAATAAACACAAATATTAAATTTCATTTTAACTACAACATACATAAAATAAATAAAAAATGTTAAAAATAGTATTCATTTTAAAATCGTAAATAATGACGTCACTCCTTATATCTACGTGTAGTATTTCCGGTTTCCGTTTTAAAGCCCCCGCACCACATAAGGAACGTTTTGACCATAGAAAAAAAAAGAGTATAATTTGTGATTAAAAAATGTTTTGACATTTCAACAGCGTTGCCAGATCTACGTTCGTAAAAACAACCATAACATAGAAATGAGCAAATTACGATCAACTAAATGAAGTAATCAAAGCAATATTCCATAGATTCTTGTCAGGTCAGTGAAAGTAAGAACGCCAACCGTTTCATGACGTCACTACTGAAAAGTGACACACTGATTACAGTCATTTGGCGCGGTATTTGATAAATGTAACTTAAAAAATCATATCTTTGTAAATAACGCACAAAAAAAATAAAAATATTTTTAACAAATTACAACTGGGATGGAGAATACCTTAAATAAGGCAATATGGAAATCTAGGCATTTACAGGGCTTATGACCTGTCATTGGCTGGTTTAAGTGCCCACTTTACACACTGTGTAACATTCACCATTTTGCCTATGTTTGAACATCCATATTTCTTCAATTCTTCCATCTGTTGATTTTAGTGAAGTTAAAGAGCTGAAACCTTTATTGTTGTGAAGAGATTCATCTGATTGAATTATTTCACATACTAGGCAACGCCTGAAAACAATTTTCCAATTTTTAAACTTCTTCTTGGACCAGATGGTTTCATTATTAGTCTTTTGTCTACGAACATTTGGACAAACTCAAATATTGTAAATATATTTTTGCTTAGTTAAATAGTACGCTAATAGAAAATAAATAAATTAGAAAACTGTGGAATTCCTCATTTTCTAAAAAAAGAAAGTTATGTCTATAATCAGCTATTTTTAATGTTTTTGATCGGCTGTCTTGAAAAGCTGACGTTTTCAACACACGGTAGTTTATGTGGCTGCCATCAATATCTGTTTCGTTTTTTAAAACAAATTCCATCTCACACTGGCACATTAATTTCTGTGTAGCATCATCTAGTTATGATGAAAGTCTTTTAACGAATAAATGCAGTGAAGGCATTTCAACCCACAAATTGAAATAGCATTTTCATTGCGCTTGCAACGTGTCTATTTCACTATACGTCATTGGATCAAATGCTATATTTCTTTGCATGTTGTAGTTAAAAATCAATTCTAGTGTATACTTGTAATGATTCATTAAATAATAATAAAAAACTAGATCGCTTTAGGTCCATAGAGCTGTTTTGTTTTGAAGCCCGTTGACTAACAAAGTGTTTGTTGAATATTGCAGCGTCTCCGAGTCACCACCAGCTGATCTCGCACCCGACGGTGATCGGCGGTGCGGGGGCCGCGGGAAAGGCGGGAGGGAAGGGGAAGAAGCAGCGCTCGGGGGCCAAGGCCTCGCCCAACAGCCCGGGAGACGGCCTCATGGACTCGGGGGCACCTTCTATCAGAAGGCAAGTTACCATAATTTTGCCATGGAGAATTTTACCAGTTACACTTATTAACATATTTTTACATTTAACCCAAGAGCACCAAGCGGAAACGCAACTAGTGAACTCCTTACATAAAGCTGTTTTAGTCTTTTTTCATTTCTCTCCAAAAGTCAATAAAAATATTCATCTCATTTTTGTCAATGTAAATTTTCCGTTTTTAAAAAAAAAAAATTAATGGTGTTTTAAACCGCATGTCATTTTGATCTGGCCTGCAGAAATGTGTAGATTTGATAGTACCAAAATGCATGTGTGATTTACTTATGTTTTTTTTCACAATACCTAGATAAATAATATTATCAGCGAGCTTGTGTTGATTTTTAACAAAAATTTGGAATAGACATTAGAAAATAATTATACACTTGTAATAATTCAGAATTGTGTTTCCGTTGCAGGAAGCCAAGTGTAAAAAAGAACAACAAGAAGAACGGGGGCCAAGAGGTGCCCCAGAGTGTGGAGTCCCTGGCCTCCAGCCTGAGCCCCGTAGAGTCTCCGCTGAATAATCTACCCGTAAGTATCAAACGTCTCAGGGATCAAAACCTGAAATTTTGGGTTCTTCTGGTTTAATAAAAATTTACTTAAATGCAAGGAGTTAAGAATTGCATATACTTTCACCATAACTGGTTCTGAAGATTATCCGAGTCAAAACTCTACTACACTGTCAAATAAGTACCCGGAAATTTGAAATAAAACACAAACAACTTATCAATCATCTAAATTTATTATATCTCCTTCAAAATAGGCCCCTTCTGAGGCAATACACTTCTTCCAACGAACAATCCAATCATCGAAACACTTTTTAAAGCTATATTCCGGGATGGCCTTCAGTTCTCGTTGCGAATTAGTTTTGATGTCTTCAATGCTCTCAAAACGGGTTCCACGAAGTGGTAATTTGAGTTTTGGAAACAGGAAAAAGTCACACGGGGCCATATCTGGAGAGTACGGTGGTTGTTCGATGATATTTGTTGAATTTTTGTTCAAAAACTCGTTCACAATGATCGCTTTGTGCGCTGGTGCATTATCGTGGTGCAAAATCCAACTGTTGTTCCGCCACAAATCTGGTCTTTTGCGACGAACATTCTCTCTCAAACGCCTCATAACGCCAAGATAATATTCTTTATTGACGGTTTGGCCCTCCGGTAAAAATTCCGAATGAACAACACCACGAATATCGAAGAAAACGGTCAGCATCACCTTGATTTTCGATTTGCTTCGGCGCGGTTTTTTCGGTTTCGGCTCATTTTTGGTGCGCCATTCTGATGATTGTTGACTTGTTTGCATGTCGTACTCGAAAACCCATGTCTCGTCACCAGTTATGATGCGTTTGATGAACGTTGGATCGGAATTTACGCGTTTAAGCATGTCTTCAGCCACCTTACTGCGATTCACTTTTTGAAGAAAATTCAGTTTCTTCAGTTGAAGAGGTCGAAGGCCGTCCTGAACGTGGCAAATCGTTCACTTCTTCTCGCCCCTCTTTGAACGATTTATACCAATCGTAAACTTGAGTTTTCGACATGGTTGAATCACCAAATGTTTTTTTCAACATTTCCAACGTTTTGGCACAAGAAATTTCGTTTGAAACACAAAATTTCACACAAACTCTTTGTTCGATATTTTTATCCATAGTAAAAATCGCAACGCACACAAAAGGTTGACTTGTTCCTAATGACGCCGTAACCAAACTAAATGACACATAGCAATAAAAATTCACAGAATAGTGGCTGACAGTTGTGCCAACCTGGGAATTATTTTTTTTTTAAATATTCTCAGAGGGAAAATTTAAAATGAGAATTTCCGGGTACTTATTTGACAAAAGGTAAATGTTTATTATGCATCGACCATAGAAAAAAAAACTGAAAAACATTGAAAAACCTCCGAAATAAGGATGTCATTCACAAACTAAAAAAGAAGTTGTAAATTTTAATATGGTGCTGATTCGGTACTTATTGAGTTCACGAGGATTTTTTACGCACAATCTCAACCATATGTGATATTTTTTCAATGTTGTCGGCGAAAGCACCAATTACATAGTGTCATAAACGTAATCCGATCCTGACGCCCAGGAGTATCGGTATTAAGTCAGCTTATGTATAAGTCATATGTAAGGCTTATGTAAGTGGCTTATGTATAAGTCACTGCACAACTCTGCTCCAGAATATCTAAGGGAACTATGCATTCCAGATGAACGAGCTGACAGGCGTCTCACGCTTAGATCAGCTACGTTTACGGCGAGAGGAAAGGTTATTATACCTCTACGCAAACAGCGCACTAAATTTAGTGAACGCGCATTTGCGGTCGCAGGCCATAGGGCCTGGAATGCTCTCCCAGCAGAGGTGCGAGGCTGTGAAAGTGAAGTGATGTTTCGGAAAAAACTTAAAACCCACTTGTTCTCTAAATCATTTGAATAAATCCGTAGCAAGTGACAACAAAATAAATTGTTTTAATGAAATTACAAATTTAAAAGCTTCAATTAAATTAATTTAACAATAGAATCACTATGTAAAGCGCCCTTGAGGTATTTTATTACGAAAATGGCGCTATATAAGTTATCCATAATAATAATAATAGCCGCCTTTGGATTTTATTATTTAGGTTTTTATTTTAAAAATTATGTTTTTAAACAATTGAATAGTTTTGCTCAACTGTTGACAATATTTTTGTTTGGTATGTCTGAGAAGTAGCTCGTTATAAAAGTGAATAAATGTATGGAGAAAATCATTAACTAAAATGTCAACTAATGTTTCCTCATTATGATCTCGGGATCTCGCTATTTCCATGATCGTCATAACCATGTTTGACTGTATATGTATTTTAACATACAAATTTGTTTATATGTGTGGTTTACTCCTGATCAATAATTTGTAACAATAATTTGTTTGGTATTTTGAGTAGAAAGTAATGATTAATGGTTAGTTGTTCTGCGTGTACCAGGATCTGCCGAGTCCGTACGACACCACGTCGCTGTACTCCAACTCCATGGCCCAGCTTCAGACCATGGCTCACCTGGACCACGCTGTCCTACTCGGAAATAAGCAGCCGCCGAGCTATGAAGATTGCATCAAGGTATTAAACTTACCAATAATATCAACACAATACACATTTTTTTTATCCCAAATCAATTATTGTAAACAGTAATTAAATCTACATTATTGATAAGGATAAAATTTCCAAACTGGAACTTAATTATTAGTCACAATAGGCTCTACTGTCAGTAATAATTGACGCGACAAAAGTTTCACACCACAGTTGTTTATAATTTTACTAATTCCAATGGAACATTGACTTAAATTTATCAATCGGGGATTATTGTATTTTTTAATATTGCCACACTTCAAATAAAGGAACTCTCGCAAAGCGCAAAACAAACGACTTACGGACAAACTAAAACTCGACTCGCGTTTACTTTGACGATTAGCGTTCACTTTTCTCTGCTTTCATTATGATCGGTGAAGTTTAAGGACTTTTAATTGACATCCATAAATATGTGTCATGTCAGTAAAGCTACTAATGCTATTAGAGAAGTTTATGGTAAAGTGCTAACAGCGCTTAGATGTCAATTTTGGTATCAAAGGTTCAAATCAGGCAATAGAATTCTAAAAGATGCATCTGAATCTGGACTGTCTTCAATGTTTGATGATGATAAATTCCAATCCGTGGCTGAGTCAGATCCTCGATTAACAATTAGGAGGAATTATTGCAGAGACTCAAATCCCCATTGTCAACAGTTACGTTTACAACGCATCGGCAACACTAATAGAATGGGAATTTGTGTGAAAATGTGTGATTTCTTTATGATCAACTCTATTCCGGCTAAAATGGCCTATAAGCCATGTAGCTTTTTTGCCGTCAATATGTATAATGAGGAAGAAAATATGAAGAAAAAAACACTATCTTAAAATGAAGTACTTGCCTTAAATTTTGCTTTGCTTATCGTGTTATATTAATTCCCTTATACAAACCTATATTTAATTCACACGAGGACAGGATAGTACTGTCTTCAAACGGCTTCGGACCTATTGTCCTAGTGTGAACAGAAATTTAAGGGGCAGAACAATGGACCAAGACATGGTCCTAGAAATAGACAAGCAGGCTCTCTACGCAGGACAATTACCACACCATACGAATCATCGTGTATCAATTTTTGCAGCAGTCCGCGTTTGAAGTACATATAGTCAAATGGAGTTATTGTATTGTCCCACTGTCCGTTCCTGCGGTCGAGGCTGTTCACGGAGCTGGAACAGGACAGTATCGTCCTTGTGTGAGAACACTATCTTGCATGGGACACTGCTTAATTATACCTACCCATTACAGCGTATCTTGATCACCCAAAATAGCATATAGTATAGCTTGGAATTGAAATGTTATGTGATGCATTTTTGTGTTCTTTCCAGACGGGGCAGTCCCTGCACGGCTTGAGTTTGGAGGTGTACGGGGGAGGGGCGCGGGGGGTGCCCCCCACCACACTGTCCCCCCCTTACTCCAACCACTCACCCACACACTCTAACCACACCAACTCTCCGCAGGCCTACATAGGTAAGTGTCTCTTTAAGCTTGAACAAGATGCTCGTCTTCGAGGCTGGAGAAAATGAGATTCAATCTATATCCACGGAAGCATTGCCTGGGTTGTTGATGGTTGGAATAAGCTCCCACAAGAGCTGACAATGTATAGTCTCAATGGGTTCAAAAATGGACTCGATTAGTTTCGGAAAAGTCAAAGTGCGCCAACAGCTAACTTTCGTTAAAATAGATTTAAACATATCATTATTAGATTTAATAATAATAATTCTTGTGCCATATCTTAGACCGTTTTATTTGCTTTTCTGCGCGGGGCAGTTTCTAGAATTGAAAATTACATTACGAGTACCTAAATTGTATATACATATGTCTGTCTGTCTAGTTGTAGGCGTGTGATATGTACTATATAAGTGCACGGCAATATAGGCTGTATGTCTCTCCCCGTAGGGTCGCCGTCGCCCGGCAAGTCGCGGCCGTCGCTGCCCACGAGCCCGACGCACATGGCGGCGCTGCGGGCCGCCGCACAGCAGCGCCTGCCCCCCGCGCCGCCCCCGCCTCCTCAGCAGCCCCAGAATGTTTACCAGTACACCAGAGGTATGTGACACGCGCAATAACTAATTTAATTTAATATTAATTCATTTATTTTATGAACGTTTATGTACATTACAAAAAAAATTAAAGGCATACATAACACGAAAGAATTTATACTAAAATTTCAATATACAAAGATGGTAAAATAAAAATACCCAGCAATTATAGAAGAAGGATGCTTTCCTCTCTGAACTTTTTTTCACTAATATGATAGATGTCGATAAATATTTAAGTTACTTTGAAAATGTACTAACAAGACAAATCGCGTCACAATACGCCCTCTTGAATATTAAAAAAAATAAAGTAGAATTAAAATCCAATAAACGTGTTTTATTTTGGGTACAGGACCAAAATTACATAAATATGAGATGCCGGTTCTAGGGAGCCTGCTTTACAACTCTCTAGTACATGGCAAATTATTATTTATGAAATATTTATTTATATATACGCCCAATGGGCATTTTTATGGACACATTTATACATAGAAAATTATTATAACAAAATTAGAAAGACTCAATGGTTTATAGTAGACTTTGTGGGAGTGGAAGAGGGAGAGAGGTGTTTATAATTGAATTTGATTCAGTGATCGTTTGAAAGATGACAACTTGTTATCAAAGAAATCAAGACTGGTATGTTTGTTGGCAGACCTACAAATTCTGGGCATAGGGGAATGAAAACCATAGTTAGTTCTATGGTTATCGGTATGAAAGAGTAAGTTTTGTCTGAGGTTTCTAGTTGGGATATTTAATTTTATTGAGCTCAGTAGTTCAGGCGCATCAAAGAGTGAGTTGAGAATTTTAAATAGGACTATAAGGTCGGATTTATTTCGACGGTCTTGAAGAGAAGATATATTCAAGGTAGTTTCTAACTTATTATACGTATATAGGTCTCTGGATAAGCCCAACCTCCAGCCTATCTTTCTTAAAAATCGATGTTGAACCGATTCAATATTCTTGATGTGAACATCATAATATGGAGACCAGATAACAGAGGAATATTCTAGGTGCGGGCGAACTAGGGAACAGAAGAGAGTTTTAAGGGTATTGATATTTTTGAAGTCAGCTGTGCTTCTGTTAATAAATCCAAGAAGTTTTAAGGATTTATTGATAACATGTTCAATATGAATTGTAAAAGAAAGTTTAGTGTCAAGTATAATACCAAAATCTCGTATACTAGACACGCGATAAAATAAAATATATCAACAAATGAAATATATGAAGAAGTATAACCTAAAAATAAATTACTCTATTTAAATACTTATACATCTGAAGATCCTCCCTCCATACCCCTCTAACTTTGTAACTAATCTTTTAAATTTCTCGTTTCTTCATTCCTAACTTCAACTGGCCACATATTGAACATTTTTGGTCCAAGATTTTGATCCATAGACAATATATCAGGTACCTAACTTTTATCACTATGTGAATTTTTCTGCTAGATTATGCGTCTGCCCTTAACCAGAATGGTGGCATGACGCCTTTCGGAAACCCGCAGATGGTCCTCGGGGGACAACAGCAACAGCACAACTATTCGGGGGTCATGTCCGGTAAGTTTCTTTACTAACTTCGCATTAATTTATGGCTACAAGATTAGAGCGCACTTAGAATATGTTTATGTGTGTATTATTTCAAGATTAAAAATAAATAAATAATAGGCTCCCGTAGGCATATAAAGGTGACTTTTTCTAGTAAGTAGAGGATCATGAGTTACAGTGGATCACTTTTAAACCTCTGTAGCTCTGAAGTTTATCATTAAATTCTAGTCTCTCTGATAAAATCGAATGAGGCATTAATTGTTTTCAAAGTAATGATTTTGGTTTGCCATTTTATAGCTTATTTAATTTGATACTATTTATTTAGGTAATCAGAGTGGTTATTGTGCATACACTGAATTATGCTATTAAAATAAAATAAGTTCATTTAAATAATAAACTGTTTGTTATTTGTACTTTATGTAAATTCTCAATTCTAGCAGGCTTTGAAGATTTGAAGAAAAAAATACATGTTTTCCATTTTTAGTTTATTTGGGGTATCGGTTGCAATAATGGGCTTGATGGTCTTCCCTCTTTTCTTGGACCTGCTTTTGGTAATCCACGAAACTGGAAATGACTTACAATTTTTTATTTATATGAGTAAAAACGATCCACTGTGACCCAAGATGAAATGATTCACCATAACCTAATGACAGTTTTCATAAATATAAAAAAATATCAACGACTAACTCTTAAAAAAACAGTGACCAATGAAGGGAAAAATTGAACCATTCAATGTTTCAGCCCATGTTGGCACAAAACATTTTTTAAATACACGTAAAAAATAGTTTTGTCGTAATGTATTAACCTAAGCATCACATCAAGTCCTCCAGTTCTAATGTCGTGAAGGTGATTAGTAAAGCAAAAGGGGGTGTGAAAAAGTGTTGACTAAACAAAAGTGTATGCAATACACAAGAAGCTATTGCAAAAGATTCACTGTGATCCACTGTTACCCATGCTCTCCTACATTTGTTAGAGATCTTGGATAGACAATATGTTTCATAAATGTGTGTGTTAGCTTATACACTCTACCACCTGTCAAATCCTCATTTGCTGTCTCCATCTTCTTTGCACTTCACATCGAACGCTCTGGGGTTGAACTTCCCAACAAATCGAGTTATGGATCAATGGAATATCCTCCCCGGGAAAGAGATTGGTACATTTTCATCAACGAGTTCAAAAACTGACTGGACGAACACAAAAAAATTGTAAATTGTTTTTTTTTTTATTGTATTACGTACCGTCCCTTAGGTAACAACACCGCGTATGTCAGTTTTGTTCTTTTTACGGGACGATAAAAGAACTGCTTCCTTTTTTAAATAGACGAGGAATTAGATTTAGAGTTTTTAATAGGGGACGGTTTATGGAAAAATGTTTAATTTAAATACGTTTAAAGGCGTAATTTGTTAGAGCTTTCAATAAAATTAGCAGTTTTTGGTTGTTCTATGAAAATAGTGAAAATTACTTACGCGGTGTTACTAGATAAAGGACGATATGTATTTAAAACACCGTGTAGTAGATTTACACGCACTTAGTGCTGCTCGTGTATATAATATTAATAGACTAAAAATTAAAGGAAGGTTGGTGGATTTTTCCCTCAGGTTTATACGGAATGTGGCCGATGTCAGACACATTCCCCACTCCCTCTCCCGAGTCGCCGGGCCATTGGTCCTCGCCGAGCCCGCAAACACCGCACACACAATCCCCGCACTCTGATTGGTCGGAGACCGCACACACTCTGTCTCCCTCTGACATGCATCAAACCAACAAGGGCGCCACAGAGGCGATCTACATTTGAGGATCGACAAGAAGATTGAATCTCCAAATCTTGCTAGAGAAGAAGATTGAATCACCGAATCTCGCATGTGAAGAAGTAGAATGAATCACCAATGTCTGCAAGTGTAGTGTGTAAAAGAAAAATGAATCTTCAATTTCAATAAAACTAACTTTAAATTTACATCTTTTTATATGTGGGAACATGCAGCTATGACGATTCAAAAGACTTTTATTGCGTTGATTTGGAATTTTAAGATTTGGACAATTTGTTATTGAATCGTGTATTCTAATTATTTAGCAATTGGTTCCGTTGTTCCGAAGTGATAAAAAATGTAAATTATGTTTTTAAAGTATTGACAATACGCAATACAAACTAATAAATCTCAAAATGGACAGATAAAATTGTTCCAATTCAGAAAATCAACTGTAATAAAATACGCAAGTGATATTTAAAAACAACTATATATATATTTTTATCACTAAATATAATAATTGTTGCGTTCCTACAAGAATGTTGACTTGCTAAATTATATTTTTAAAACTTGTGAATGACCTTCTAGACCTCATTTTATTGTTTGTTGGAGCGATTTGAAGTTGCCGAAACTGACAAATACTCGAACAAAGATGTGTTTGACTGTCAATTTATTTGCTGGATTTATGAAATACATACCAGCAAATGTCAAAATTGGACATATCAAATTAATTTTTTGACAGATCTTTTAAGCAATGATGTATTTAAGCATTCGAAAAGCCATTTTGCTTCGAAAATGAATTATTTTATACAATGTCTTTTAATAATGTTTTTTTTTGTTGGACCAACATTCTTATAGGCAATGGCACATTTTTTATCTTTTAGTTTTGAATTGACTAATGGTCTCAATTATATTCTTGTAAAATATTATGATTTTTATTAATTTTAAGTAATTATTAAGAAACAATGTGTTTTTATAATGCTTTACATTTTTATAACTAAACAAATTGTAAAATAAACTTTTTTTACTCATTCAAATGAGTAGTGTATTTTTAACTCTTTTTTTTATTTTAGATTCTATAATCTGTGTTGTTTTTTGTGACTTTATTTTTTTAAAGATCTGATTTTGGATCGTAAGTGATTTTAATTGAACAAAATAATTGGAGATCTAAAGAATAGATTATTACATTTTAATATTGACTGCTGTGACAATTTTCAATTAAATACTCGACTTTTAGCATCGTCCTCTATCTATAGATAATATCATCAGACGGTGATATATCTAGAAAAAACAGTCAGTAGATTTTGGGTGTATTTTTTTTCTATATTGCCTGGTAACATTAAATTAACACCAAATTTATATGTATTTTTGTTTAGTTCTTTTTTTATCATATTAATTTTTGGGTTTGTTAGTTTTTTATGCTATGAAACCATTCTATGGAAACCAGTAACTCTAAAAATGGTTTTTTTGCTGATACATGTTCGCGCACACTTTTTTTTATTTGATCCACTCATATGGACATATATAGAAACTTTTTTTTAAAAAATCTGACCGTAGTTGATGGTTTGAAGTAAATCTTATTTGACTGACACACTGGGACACTTTTGTTGCTGACTGTTTATTTATAGAGACACTATCTCAATACAATATCTTTATTACAATATCAATTACAATATCTCCTTCTACCATAAAATTACTTCAGTTTCACGTAGGCTTATAGCTGTCATTTCTTAGGAATTTCATTCATTTAGATGAGATACGATTTTGACGGCTGTAGCTGGCATAACCACAAACGTGTTAAGTTAGTTACCTCTAAAGGTCTTACTTAATTCTTAATGTGTTTTTAATTCTGTTTATTTTATTATATTTGAATGGACTAAAATTATAATTTTTTGAGTGGATTGTCACAGCGGTGTTAGGAAATTTAAACATCTCTCTTCCCAATAGTTTTGGTATGATACATTGCAATTATTTTTATTTTTCTCTATTATGTATTATGGGTGAAACAACACCATTACAGACATTTTAAAGATTGACTAAGAGAAAATCTAAAACAAATACTTTTATTTTTTTAAAAACAAATTAGTCTCGAGAAATGTGATGCTTTTCATTACAACTAAGAAAATAAAATCACTTGCGTAAAAGGCCAATTTTTTTCTAACGTATTTCATTGGATTAAAACATGTTTAATTACCATTAGCATCAAATATTTTAATCATAATATGCTTAATACTACTTGTGAATTTAAATTAGAAGCAATTAAAAAATTTAATCTCTGGTCGCGTTATTTCAACTTTCCAATCTCTGGCACTTTATATTGTTGGGCAATCTTTATACATAAATTTGTTTTTTTGTCTAAAATATAAGTCTTCACTATTTTTTTGGCTTTCTTCATCCTAAAAATATTTTTTCATGGCTACATTACACTAGATATATGCATTGGTTTTCCCAGTCGTCAATATTATTTGATGTGTCAGACAAATCACCTTGCCTCTGTGTACTTTAGTATAATAATGTAGCAATGGGGCATTTTCACAAATCGGGAATATTAATATATTAAATATTTAGAGTGGATTTTAAAAATTCTAACGATATAACTATCAATATATAAAAAACAAGTTTTCATTCATAATTTTCTGTTTTAAAAAGAGAACATAAAAATGGCTTTGTAGTTAGTGTCTTCTAACAAAAATTGTATACAAGTATGGCGTGGTAATGTAATAGGTTCCGTTTGTCCCATAGGGCGTAAAATGTCCCGTTTTAGGGTAATTTGACATTTGCATATTTTAAATCATCGTAGAAAATTTATCCAGCATTGCATGTAAAAAATTATACTATTACCATCGTATTATTTAGCTTATTTAAAAATAATATACTATATACTCTATTGTAATAGTATTTTCTTTAAGAAATCTAATCAAAAATGTTTATAGAATTTTTCATAACAATTTTGCGATATTTCATACCAAAACTATAGGAAAAAGATGGAATCGGAACATGTTTTTATTATTTTATATCTAAAGTGATTTCATAACATTCTCAGTTTTTTTATGTAAGTCGAAGATTTTACATTTTGAAAATTTTTATTTTCGTACGATTATAATAAACAATAATGTCGAAAGAAAAGACATTTCGTGCTTCCTAAATGTTCATAAATAGTAGGAAATATTTTAGAAACATTCTCATCTTAATGGTAAATAATGTTAAGGTAATTAGTGAACATTTAACTTAGATAAATGAGAACATAAAGAAACACTCAAACTCTGTGCCTTTTAAAATTCATTAAGTCACCTGGTATAAAAAATATGTAAATATATGAAATAAAACTAAAGTGGTATTTGATCATACTTTTATCATTTTAATTAATAGTGGATGTTAAATGGTTGTGACTTTAGGTGGCTAAGTGAAAATTAAAACTGGAACACGAAACATCAAAAGTATATTTTTTAACTTGTCTAGATTCTTTTAATTGCTACAATATGTCAAAATTTTGATCCTGTATATTATACAGCTATTTTTGTTAAGAAACTATCAATAATGAAGAAGTTCAGTGTTGCGGGAAATTAGATATAAAAATGTTGTCTTATGCGTGGTAAAAATTAAAGCATTTAATTGTATTGTAAAGTTTCTCAAAAATGTTATAAAATTTCATTAAAATTAACTGCTTTGAACGACGTCACTAGTTCTCCACAATTAACCGATGATAGAGTGTTGTGATAGGTTTCCGGTTACCGGGAAGCGAACTCACCAACCGGGACAATATACTGAAGAGAACTTGACGTCACAGGCAGAGTAATTTAAAAATCATAACTCTGAAAATACGACACAAAAATATTTAAAAAACCACTGAACTTCCTTCCTTATATACAACTATTGTGTACATTTGTTCGACCATCGGGTGGCTTCATCTCGAGTCATAGATTGTAAATATGCACCTCATTTTGCATTTCAAATTGGTGGCATAAAAAATAAAATTTGGTATTTAACTGTGTCTTTTTAGTGAAATTCCACGCTTATTCCATACTAAAATGGTACAAATTAAATTAAAATGCCTAACTAATCTTTGATTTATTGAGCCCGTGTGTAAATAATAATTAAGTTATTATCTGATAGTTTTAGGTAATGTAATACATAATAATTACATATAAATAATATAAAATTCTTCCGGATATTCGTCGAACTTTTCGATTAAACCCAACTACAGAAACTGATTGAATTATTTATCGAAGAAATATATCACATTTTGACACTAATGAGGTTTAATTGATTTTTAAAAATTGTTCAAATACGATATGAAATTTCATATTTACAATCTTTTAATTTTTCATCCTTGCATCGGTTCGTCTCTCTATTTTAATATTTGTAATCTTCAGTAATGAAATGATCTGTTTTTATATGTTTTAAGTAATAATTATTTCTAGTATAAATTAACTTATGAAACAGTGGTTCCAAATATTTAAAATCAAATATATTACAGGAAATAAATCAAATGTTATCAATTTAATAAAAATAGAAAATTCTAATTCGATAGAGCGGACAATTAATGATTTTTTCAACCAACCATTTTTGCATTGCAACATTTTATATATACATAATTGGAATCACTGTTGTTTGATCTGAAACTAATATTATTATGTTGCATTTATTATTGTAAATTTTCTATTTATTTCACCAATCATTAAAAAAACATACATCATATGTAAACTCAAATGATGGATTCTTTTTATTGCGTATCAACCATTTATTTTCTAGATAAATTTCTTGAAGTTAAAACTTCAAATTTAAAATCATTAAAATAATATTGCAGGGTCTTTACAACCAGGTGACTTTAAAATCAGCATTTATGAGTTACCAGTGGTTGTTTTTAGTGAATAACACATTCTTGAATGCTACAAATATAGACACGAGTCATGCATCAAAATATCATAATATGATTTGAATCAATCACTACTTGTCTATTTGTAGCTTTCATGGAGGAAGTGCGTAGCTCAAAAATGCTCATTTTGAAGTTATCCAGTTGTAGTAATTACCCCAGGATATAATATGATATATATTTATTAAATAAGTATCTCAAATAACATGATAATCGCCTAAACAATTTCCTACGTGCATATTACGGCATGTTACATTTCCTCTTCTCAGTCGTTTGCTCTTGGGAGAGCAGTCGTCACATTGGCAGGAGGGAAGCACGTCATTAAGATCCGCCTCCATCCGCTTTTTCTTCAGCGCTTCTGTCACTAAGTCTGTCCATCTTGTTGGACCTTTTCTGCGAGATCGAGTTCCCTCTACTCGTTCTCTTGTCCCCAATTTTTCTATATTATCTCTTCGCCTCTGAACGTGGTCGAATTACCCGAGAAAACAGATTTGCACAGTGGAAAGATACGCTGTTCAATACCCAATTCTTGGATTATAGAAGCATTAGTCCTATGGGCGGTACGTGGTATTCGCAACATTCTATGCCAGCATATTTCAAATGCTTCTACTTTTATTCTCTCAAATTCTATGTTCCTGCGGCATATAAGAATTTAGGAAGAGTGAGATAAATGTCGTTACTTTTCAAGGAATAACTTTTAATCGAGTTGATACAATGTGCGTTATTAGAAGAATCCAATAGATCACCGTTTTCGTAATTATTACATATTACTGATCAATCATTTGTTTACAATATTTTTTGCAAAATTTCATCTATTTATTACTGTTAACATAAAACATAAGTTCCGAGATATATTACAATTTAAAAACACCAATAGTATCTTTTATATTATGTCTATTTTTTTATGAGTCTTTTCACATTTAAATAATGTACGTAGTTTTTAATTTTATTATTGCTTGAAATGGTGTTATAATTTTACAAAATCGAGTGCTTAATAAAGTTGAAATCAAATGATTTTTGAGACTAGACAATAAAGTGCTAGAGAGCTCTGCTACTAGAAAATTCTTCTCTTTTAAATAAAATTTAGCGTCATTTACATTTTAACACTGCGTATCTTATTAAGGACAAGTTTTCGGGAGAAGAAATCCCAAGTTTGACGATAAAAAATTGTACAGTTTAAAAAAAGGGTCAAATCATCTTGAGAAGTTTAAATTCTCTAAATTACTAAGAAAAAGTAAACACGAGATATGCGGTGTTATTAACATTAAGGTGGCTTTATATTTGACATCAATCTTTTAATGTATTCAGATGTCGAGAATAATGAAAATATTTAGAAAAATGTTTGAATTTTTGTTAACATAATATTATAGAAGCATATTATGCAAACGTAATTCTCAGTTTTAATTTTTAAAATGTAAGAATATGGTTATTTCCCCTCTAATTTTAGTATTATGTTTCTTTCAAGTTTATTTATTCTTCAGTGAAAAGACTCTAAATGTTTGTCAGTATAAAATACTAGCCGATACTCGGTTACTAAGGAAGTTAGTGCTTTGTATCACGTAGTATTTGTTCCCGGCAAACTGTTCCTCTGCAACGCTGAGATTTCTTGTAATATAGCTCAACTTACCTTAAAGCATCCCCCTTCTACATACTTTTTAGTATTAGTGATTCTTTTTAAGTGTAGGTTAAGTATTCCTTTCGACAATAAGTATTATGTTTATTAATTCGAATAAATAAAAACAGTTTTTAAATCAAATATTGTTTATTATATGGATGAGTAATATGGAAATAAAGAATAAAGTACTCTTAATTTTATTACGTGTTTTTATTTATTGGTTTGAGTGCAAGTAATATCCTATATCTATATGTAATAGTGATGGCTCGGCCTGTAACGCAACAAGACTAAAAATAAGTGTGTCCAAAACTAAGCAAAACTGAAGAATTATGCCCCTAAAATGGGAATGAAGGAAATAGAAAGAGTGCATTCAATATCTGGGAAGCTGGCTCAAAGATTAGTGGAATCACTCTCAAGGAGGTTAAAGTTAAGATAGAGATGGCAAGGAACTGCTTTTTCAAAATGCGTGATCTTATAATAGAGACTTCAACCACAATCTGTGCATGCAAGTTAAGCGATGCTATATCTCTATAGAGTCAAATGCTAGATTCTCACCTGAGCTACCACAAAGAGAATTGAACTATTTGAATTGTGGTTCTACATCCATGGGTAGACAGAGTTTTCAACGAAGAAGTATTAAGATGCATAAAAAAGATAGGGAAATAATAAATACAATTATTTACCTAGTGTACTTTGGATATTTTATGTAGGGAGAGATACTCCTAATAGTCGGTATTATATTACATAGAAAAGTTTAAGAAAAACTCAGTGTGAGAAGAAGGCTTATCGTGGTTACACTATAAGCTCAAATCCTTATTTTAAATGGCTGCAGACAAAATAAAAAAAATGTCATGAATCATCAAGCACCTCCACTGTGGCACCACAAGAAGAAGAAGAAGAAGTTATGGATTTCCTAGTAAATATTTAAAAAAAAAATATTTTAACAAAATTTTTGGATGCACGGAATGGTCTGTCACAAGAAATAGTTATGGCACCATCTTTTTCATACATTCAAAAACAAATTGGACGTATATTTAGGAAATGAAATAAGCTTTCCTGAAGAAAAGATAGGGACATATTGGCTCAGAGCTGGCTGCCCCTAATTTAACATTAAAATAATGGATATTTAACTACAATTTAACACACTGGGCATTTACAGGATCTATCTTATCGCTGCTTCTCAAAGAGCTCTTCCCTAAAAAAATTGGCAAAATCTAGAACTTATTGGCAAATTTTAAAAATTATTACCATTATTAGTAAAGGTTTCAGATTTTTTAATTCACAAAAATCAATAGATGTAATCAAATATTTAAATGTGAAAATGGTGAATATTACAGATGATAACATAAAAAATCAACCAATTTCAGGTCATGAGCTCAGAAAATCTCTATAATTGGCGTAAGTATAGCCCACAGACTAGCTCGCCAATACATGACAGATGACAGCAAACATAACCATAGACAAACATAGCAGTTGAGCTCTCAGAAGTAAAGCAACGTGAATGCAACAATGCTTGAACTACATGACAGTAATATTCTAATAATAAATAATATTATTTGGCCATACGGAACTTTAAAGCACACCTTGGTTTAATTACTAATAGTATTTTATCGGTTAGGTAGGTGTATTTAAAAAAAAATGTTGCGTACCTGAAAAAAGCCCAAATAATTATGTTTTTGTAAATGATGTCATGGCTTAGCCGAAATACTGTTATAAAAAAGAAGAAGTTTTTGTTGATTGACGTTAGCAGGCGCTACCCAGGGGCGACTTTGTGACGTGAGAAATTATTTAAAAAAAGAGATTCATGGCGTAGCCGAAATATTGTTATAAAAACGAGGATGTTTTTGTTGATTGACGTTAGCAGGCGCTACCCAGGGGCGACTTTGTGACGTGAGAAATTATTTAAAAAAAGAGATTCATGGCGTAGCCGAAATACTGTTATAAAAACGAGGACGTTTTTGTTGATTGACGTTAGCAGGCGCTACCCAGGGGCGACTTTGTGACGTGAGAAATTATTTAAAAAAAGAGATTCATGGCGTAGCCGAAATATTGTTATAAAAACGAGGATGTTTTTGTTGATTGACGTTAGCAGGCGCTACCCAGGGGCGACTTTGTGACGTGAGAAATTATTTTTAAAAAGAGATTCATGGCGTAGCCGAAATATTGTGATATAAACGAGGATGTTTTTGTTGATTGACGTTAGCAGGCGCTACCCAGGGGCGATTTCATGACATGATGAAATTATTAATTTAAATATTTTTTTTCATCTTACATAGCGTAGCCGAGATAAGAAATTGCGTGATGTTTCGAAATTTAACCGTGTAGGTAGCCCGCCTAGTTAAAATATTATTTTTGTATTTGTATAACTCCTGTTTTATAATGTTTATGTATTTATCGATATAAGAATTAAACTAAATATAGTTTTTACTTTTAATCGCTATCCGTTTTTTAAATTATGTTTGTAACACTCAATAATATTTATTTTTCAAGTATTCAATGTTATTTTTGCATTTAAATTAATATTGTTAATATAAAGCGTATTTTTATTTATTCGAATTTACTAGACTGTTTTTATTACAAAAAATAAAAATGCATATTTCTCTATGTATTTTTCTGTTATAAACAATCTATTAAAATAATACACATCAAATTTCCATTGTCTGTTGATTTGATTTGCAATCTTTTTTTTTTCGATGGTTAAAACTCTAGGAAATTCAAAGACAATAATTTTTTTACTGTCATATATTGGCGAGCTCACACGCTATACATAGCCCCTATAATTATATGGTCTAAAGAAATTCTCCATCTTTTTTGAAATATCTATTAAGTTTTTTAAGTTCTATTGAGGTGAGAAATTTTCATAATTTTTCTGTAAATTGGTAAAAGAAATCTGAAATGAATCTGCACCCCAGTGCATAGGAAACTCTAAAGGTAAACCAAATATAGCACATCTCGATCGTCTGTTGCATGAAAGTAAAGTAATCAGTGATTAGGTTTACGTTTTAAGTGTAAGTCCAGAGACAGTTAAACATTGTAGAATAAAACCACCTTTCAAATCAATATTTCATGACGAACTTACCAGGAATAGAATCCAGGATCCAGGACCTTAAAACATGGTAGGTGAATGCACGAAGGGGATTTATTTCCGTTCGATTTCCTTTTTCAGGATTCTATAAAAAAAAAAAACTAATTTTGATCTAACGTGCCCCAGAAATCGTTTATGTCTATGCCTTTTTAGTCTAAAAGCACGTAGTTTGTGGTACGCTTTGACAGGTACTATATTTTTTCAAATATTCATGTTATCCATGTGTTCACAGTAAACATTCCCGTCAAGTCAAAATGCAAATCAAAATGGAACGAAAAAAAAAGTTTAACCGACAGGAAATTAGAAACAGGCTTGAAAAGGAGAGTAAATTTATAGGAAATCTTTTAGGTATCTCTTCGATACCATCGCACGGTAAGCCAAATAGAACTAACCTCTAAACTTTGTATTTTCGATATGAACGATTCGCGACAAATGTTTATCATAATTATTGCGTTTTATGTTTTGTGTCGGTTTTAGACTTCGAGGAAGCGCAGGATGACGTTTTCGTGGGTCACAAGAAACCTTCGAAAGAGGAGGCTAAAGACATACAGAGAGCTCGCAGTTTCCAAGAATTGAGTAATCGGCTGATTAAACTGAAGGGAACGGCCGACTTCTCCCTGAAAACCAAACTAATGAAGAAAAGTCTGGCGAAGCGGCTCAAGAAGAAGACCGGGAAGGAGGAAAGGCGGCAGAAGAAAAAGATGTCCAGGATAGAGAAGAAGGCGTCGGGAGGGGTGAAGAGGGAGCACGCGGAGGTGGCGCCCCCCAGGGCGGTTGTGAAGCCCACCAAGCCGGTATTCAACAGTCAGGGCAAGATGGTGTTCTCTAAGTTTGATTTCTCAGAATCGGGAGTAACGGAGAGTAAGTGCCTTGTTATTTTCATTATTAATTTAAGTACTTCAGTAGCTCAATCACAAATAACCATCGACGTGCTAATAAGCGACGTGATAACAATTTCTCACCATAGTGAACACCTAATATTAAATGGCAAAATATTTACATTTCGCGATGTATAATCCTGTTGCAAAATCACATATTCGAATTTCACTGGTGTAAATATGTAAAATATTCCAAAACTGGTATATTTATATATTTATTTATTATTTATCATGGTATTTATTGCATTTAGCCGGCGGTTGGCAAGCCAAATGTCAAGAAAAGCAGTCGCCATAGTAATTGTAATTCAATTTTCACTTTTTTGTATTAGATACTCCTTACTATTTTGCAAATGCAATATAATGTATTACTTTTTATAGTAAATGTCGATTTTTCGCCAATGAACTGTATTTATTTACGAGGAAAACAAATCAACACGAGCGTTGACTTAGAGATTACACACGCGTTGACTTATTGATTTATTTATTAAAAGAAAACAACAGCCATTACAACAAAAAAAATATTTACAAATAAACCAAAATTATAGGCCAATTATAGTTTTCTATGCATTTCCAAATACAATGTCAAAAAAAGAAGAAAAATAAAACGTACATTGAAATAGCCACTCCGCACCATTCCACACGTAAAAAATAAATAAAATATTACAATAATAATGAAAAAATAAAAAAAGTTTTTTGTTTACTCGGACTTAAAAATCCTTTCGCCGGCGGATCCATACGGAGTAATACGGAGCTATCAGTTCTCCCTTCTTTCTTCTTTTAAACAGGAGAAAATAATAACAATATTAAAGTGTACAAAAAAAAAAAAATTAGGTAGGTACAGTTAGATTAAATTTTAATTATTATTTTTAATTAGGGTTCTAGCATTTTCTTTATATTTGTTTAAAGTGAAAATATATATATCTATTTCAGCAAAAAACGTGTTATAATTATTTAAAATTCTGAGCAAAGATGCGTTCTTATTATTATTTGTGCTTGAAATACGAACATGAAATAATTGTAGCAGCCGAGTTGTACGTTGAGGAATATGAATTTTAATTTTCTCAAGCAGTTGAGGGCAATCTAAATTGTTATTGCATATTTTGTACAGGAAAACGGTATCATTGATGATTCTTCTAGATTGTAAGGTATCGATTTTGTGATGTCCTGCAGATGACTTAAGCATGTTCATTATTGTTCATTGTGATCGCTCAAATGCTTAGGACATTTTTAAGCACGTCGATAGTTATTTGTGTTTGAGCTACTGTACAGATAACCCTATTGTAGAAGAAAACTTTCTTTCAAACAAGCTAAATATTGACGAGGTATTTTATTTCAGTCAAGAAAAAGGGTGAGAAAGATCCGAGGCGGATTCTGGAGATGCTGCAGAAGCAGAAGGAGTCGGTGCAGGAGTTGCGCGAGGCCGGCCAGCTGGACAAAGCCACGGCGCTTATGGAGAAGATCACCTGGAAGAATGCTCTCGCCAAGGTAGAGGGACAGAAGGTCAAGGATAACCCGCTGCTGCTTAAGAAAACTGTCAAGAAACAGGTATGACACTAACAAAATTACTTTCCGTCAATGGATGTATTTTTTTCAACAATATTTTTAGGTATCCGAGTGATTTTTGTTATTTATTTATGTAACTTGTGGGACTCGAAATCGTGAGACCGGAAATCAATGTCCCCTGTCATCTGACCTATCATCCTAAGGACTGTATAGAAATTGAATCACACATTTCCTGTAGGCAAACAATAAATTTATTTATTTTATTTATGGACATTGCCCATTTATACAGCTCATAGGAATAAATATTACGGTATAAGAACAGTTAAAAACATTAAAAAATAAGAAAAGAAGCATTGACAAACATAAGGGACATTGTGACGAGATCTGGACTATTTATTTAGTGCTCGTTTAAATCAATGTAAACTTAAACCAAAAAAGTCCAGATGATCTTGTCTAGAATTAACAATACGACAAAGACGGGTCATTGGAGAATAAAGGCAATCGTTTGTTCTATGCTGATCGGTGAACAGTATTTCATTGTTTCTCAGCCTACTAAATAACTCAATATATTACAACAGAGATGAAGAACATTTTAGAGAGGGGGATATAGAAGTCTAGGTATTCACAGGGCATTTAAGTTTGTATATACATATGTCCGCCTGGTGGTGTAGTGGTCAGCGCGTTTGCCTACCGTGCAAGAGGTCTCGGGTTCGATTCCCGTCATGGTTGACACGAAATATTTATTCAAAAAGGTGTTTTGACACTAGAATATTTCATAGTCCCTGGACTGGCACCTGAAGCGTAAGACTGATCATCTTACCCTCATGTAACAAAAAATATCAAGATACGCTGCAATTAGTGTACCAATGCAGTGCCGTGTGGAAAGTGAATGATGATGATGATGCATATATTGTTACATACAGCCGTTTTTAAATTGATAATGAGCAAGTTTTTTTTATTTTTTTTTTATTTGTTAATAGACTATTAAACTAAGATATTTTTTTTTTTTAAGTTTTCTGTTTCTGAATTAACTCCGCGTGGTGACGTCAGAGGTTCTCCTTTGCTTATTCTCAATCAGTTCTGCCATTGGTCCATTGACAGCAAGCAAACCGGAAATCTTCCGTAACTCTCTTATCATCGGTTGCTACTACTACTACCATCACGCCATTTCTCCGTAGGGGTAGGAAGAGAGAATGGACCGCCACAAACGTCTGTTCTGGCAAATATTCCTAGCTTCTTCCACATTCATAGATGCCCTTCGGTTCTGTCTGCTTTTGACATGACCAGACATAAGATTTTGGTTTATCTGATCATGCCACGTCGTCCTCGTCTGACATTACCGTTCATTTTTGCCATATATACTTGTTTCACCATTCTTTCATTGTCCATTCGTTCTACATGATCTTGATTCATATTAACCAGTGACGTCGTTCAAAGTAGTTAGTTTTTATCTAAATATTTTTTTTTACATTTTCCGGAAACTTTGCAGTACAGTTTAATGCTCCAATTTTTACCGCATGCAAGGAAACATTTATTGTATCCAATTTTCCGTAGGGCTGAAGTTCCTCATTGTAAAAAAAGAAAGAAGTGTATATCTTTAAACATGCATATTAAAAAAAAATATATATTTTAATTAAAGTATTTATTTACATTACATTACATATTTTATTGGTACAAAATATTCCCAATCAACAAAAGTGCTGGTATGAGGGATTACTATAATGTATAAGTCTTTTGAAAGTGAATTGTAAAACTATATTGCTGTATACACAAAACTGGTTCTTTTTCTGTTAGTCCTACGTTGTTCACAAGCTACATTATTTGACATTCTTGTTTTTATAAAGCAGTGTTTCCCACCGTGGGGCATACGCCCCACCAGTGGGGCATAACATCTTAGAGGTGGGGCACCACGCTTCAGAGATGAGACACGTCGGCATTCCACATATAGATGGGAATACTCATTGGTCATACAAAAAAATACCTGAGATGTACAAAATTGAGATATACGCCAAATTGTACTCAAAATAGAATAAAACCCGTTACAATTTCAATAATTATCTGGAAACACAGAAAGTGTGCAGGATGTAGGAATAATGGCATAGATTTGCGAAGAAACAAACACAAAATATTCTAATATTACTTTGCATGAAAGAAAATTATTATTACCCTTTCCCTCATCTTATTTGGTGGAATGTGGTTTCAGCGCCATAAAAGATTTACTCGTTAAAAAACTAAATCGATTGGATATAACTAATAGAGGTATAGAGGGGACCTAAGACTGAAATTAACTAAGTTAGATCCGGAGATCAAATTTCTTTGTAGCAAGTGTAACTGAATTTAACAATGAATTAGGCATCGAGATATGTGTGTGTTTGTACTCAATTTCAATTGTCACTCGTGTTTTATTATTGTTTTTATTTTATTCTACTTAATTACATTTTCAATTTGTGTTTTGTAATCATTTCAGTTATAATGTATGTATTCTAATAGGTTTTATTTCATTTCATTAGGGGTTTATACGTTTACAAACAGATTAAAATATGAATTGAAAATTTACCTGCTGTTTACTTAAAAAAGATGCCGGTGGGGCATCTGACTTTTGAAAAGACTACGGTGGGGCATGGCATAAAAAAGGCTTGGAAACACTATTCTAGAGTGTATATTGTAGTTAAATTTTTATTTAATATTCGTCTTTATTTTATTATTTTTCATCTTAAATATCATCTTTACCTTTTTTCTGTGTAAATTAATTAATCTAAATTGAACATTTTAGTTATTTTGTATAAATTTGTAGTTCTAGTATATTTATCAAAATTAAATGTTGCTTTAAGTGCCTTGTTCATCGTTCCTTTTAACTATGTCTTGCATTTGTATACTACCCTCCATATACAAAGTGTGAAAGTATAAAAGCATTGTATATCATTAATTTTGTTATTTTATCAAAAACTTCTGTTCTCCTTATCACTCCAATAGTTGAATCTAGTTTTTTCTATAACCGCTTTGATATAATAAATTACACACAATGCACAATTTACTTTAACTATCATATTATTTTGATTCTCAGGAGCAAAAGAAGAAACAGAGCGCCAAGAAGTGGGACCAGAGGTTACAAGGAGTACAGAAATCCAAGGAAGATCGCCAGAAGAAACGCACCACGAACATACAAAACAGGAATCAGGAAAAGAAAAAGAAGGTTCTCAAAAAAGCCGTAAAAAAGGGCCGAATGATTCCCTGAACACGTAGTTCTAAAATTGATGCACTTGTAAATAAGAGACTTTGAAATAAGATTTGTATTTTAAGAAATAAATACTTTTATGATAACATAATGTTTTTTTTTTCTTACATATTTCTGCTTTCCTGCATCCTCTCCAATGTAGAGCATGTGGACATCACAAGACGCCTCCAGGAGACCGTATCGCTAGCCAGAACTCATTGCGCTTCCCTTAGTTCCGCCAAATAAAGCCGAAAGACATGGTCTTTCAGAAAAGCGGGAGTCCGCAGGTGTGAGGAAAAGGTAACTTGGGTTGAAGGCTCTCCTGAGGCATCTGCTGCACATGTCCAAGCCAGCCAACCGCCGCACCCTCAAAATAGAAGCTATAGGAGGCTGCTGCGTTTGTTCTCGGACTTCGTTCTACTTGTTCTCAATAATCACTCTTGCCGCAGTAAAATCAGCTGTCCCATCCGGTGAATGGCCATGATCTCAATCAATTCTCCAACTTTTTAAATTTATTTTTCCTTTCTTTTCAATTATATTTTACTTTCTTTCCTTCTTTTGTTCACAATCACATAAAATAATATTAAAATTATTATTACCTGGACGTATTTTTGACTCGATGCCTACTCTCAGGTGAAAATTCTGGGAAATAGAATAGAGTGGAGAAAAAAAAATCGCCTCATCAGTATGAGTTAGCGCTACAGTTAGCATTTGGCATGTTTGTCCACCATATGAGGTTCTGGGTACGATTCCTGGGCGAATCAACATGAAATATATGTTTATTTTAGTTTAGTTTAAAACTCCAATATTTCACTATCTCTGGTATGGCACCTGAAGAGTTAGACTAATCACCTTACCTTATACATACATAAAGTGCCCTATGCATTATCGGGTGACAATAAGTGTTTGATGGTGATGATAAAGAATTTTAGTAATAAAAATTTTCTAAACGCAACCCGGTAATTTTGTCTATGGTTATCAATCGACAATTATTATCTGTCAAAATTCCTGCTACCTGTCACATGTCATAATATTACTTTAGTAAACGTTTAAGTTTACAAAAAGAATATCTTGATACTAATATATGTACAGGAAATCACAAATAACTAGGTAGAACAACAGATATAACAAATCAACCTATATTAATAAGTTGCTAGGAAATAAAAAAATGGATAACGAATCTAAATTATCTGATAATTTTTTGAACAAATGTGAAAAATTTGATCAGGTATGTCGTGTTTGTCTGACAGAAAATACAGAGCATTCAAAATGTGTTTTCGATGTCAACGAATCGAGCTGTATTGCCTCCATGCTGATGTTGTGCACGCGAGTGCAGATAGCCTGCCAGGATGGCTTGCCCGATATCATCTGCTCTCAGTGCTTCGGGGACTTGGAAGCTGCCAACAGCTTCCGGCTTCGGTGCGAACTCTCCGACTCCCTTCTGAGAAAGCTATGCAGTGATACTGGTCAGAGAAATGCGCCAGAACCAGAAGAAAATATACCAGAGATTCTTAATAGTGTTGTGAAGGAAGAAGTGGCTTGCGAGCAGTGGATTAAATCTGAGGTAGAAAACGACAGAGATAGTGATTTACAGTATGATCCGTTGATTGAGAATATCTCAGATCCTAAGCCGAAAATTCAACGTCTGAAAAATTCACAGACTTTATATAAATACAAAAAAAAAATAAAAACAAGTGATGGACTTAGATCTACAAAACGAGCGAAGCAAGAAAACAAGTGTTTTGTTTGTAAAATATGCAAAAAACCTTTGAGTACTAACTATTCTTTAGAACACCATATGCATTCCGCTCACGGTAGAGACAAAACTTTAGATTTTGCAAATATAACAGGTTACGGGAAGAATAAACTATTCCATTGTACCGAGTGTCCGTACACGGCGCCTCGTAGGCAGTATCTACTGTACCATTCCAGGACCCACACGGGAGAGAGGCCGTACAAGTGTGACGAGTGCGAGGCGTGCTTCACGCAGCCCGGGGGCCTGTCCACGCACAAGAGGCTCCACAGCGACAAGATGTACTTCACGTGTCCGGAGTGCGGGAAGCAGTTCAAGCTCAAGTACGTTCTGGAGCGCCACCGACTCGTCCACAGCGACGGGACTCACTTTTGCAAAATCTGCTCCAAGGCCCTGAAAACAAAACGAACCCTAGAAACTCACATGAAACGCCACCTGAACATCCGCGACTATAACTGCGAACAGTGCGGCCGGACATTTATATCCGTTGTCGATCTAATCAACCACGCCAAGCTTCACGACGATACCAAACGGTTCGAGTGCCACATTTGCGCTTACAAAGCCAAACAGAAACGACTGTTGATCATACACATGCGGCATCACACGGGCGAAAAGAAATTCAAATGCGACCACTGCGAATATTTAGCTTACGATAAGTGCTCTTTAAAGAAACACTTGATCAAACATTCCCAGGAGAGAAATTACTCTTGCCCAGTTTGCGCTCAAACATTTCTTCATAGTGTGCATGTCAACAGACACATGATGCGGATACACAAAACTAAATACAAAGTGGGGGACCATACAGATAATAGAATTATAAAATGATCATTTAAGTCAAAACCCATTTTTCATATTATGACAGATTAAGTTGAATGAAAATTCCCATTCTTTAACATGTGATATCAAAATGAATTAAATTGTTTATTTGGGAAAAAGACTATGTATTGTATTATTTTCATGTATAATAATTATAGTAAATTTGGATAACAATAAAAAACGTTCCTCCCTCTCATTTACTGCTTTCCCCATTCTCATTACAGAAATCATAATTAAAATAAGCTAATCAGAAAAATATATAAGTATAGAAGAGTAATTTACTGTCCAGATTTTTGAGAATGATATGGATGGCGGCCTCCGTGGTGTAATGGTTAAGACTCTTGACACACACGGAAGGTTCCGGGTTCGATTCCCGGTGAGGACACAAAAAATAAATGTTATTTTTCTCAAGTCTGGGTGTTCTGTGATGTAATTTACCACTGTAATTAGGTCTCCTGGCCTGTTGTGTGCATAGAAAAAATAAATGAAATGAAATGTCTACGGTTGAAATTTGAAATTCATAAGAATTACTGAAGAATTAAGAAGTAATTGATAAGAAATTAAGAAGAAATAAATTTGAAATTAAGAAGTACTGGATACACTTCATTTTGTTTTTTTATTTTTTAAATAGTAAATATGTTCTTGGTAACATCTTTTCTTATTAACACATGACATGTGTGCCACGCCATGTCATTTTATTTAAATCAGAAGATTATTATTATTATTATGGCGCCATTTTCGTAATATAATACCTCAAGGGTGCTTTACAAAGTGATTATATAAAGATATAAATTTAATTTTAACTTTTTAATTAAAGAAAAATAATGTACTTTGTCACCACATGCTAAAAATTTATTTAAATGATTTAGAGAACAAGTATATATTTAGTAGCTAGATATTTAATGCTTGAATAGGATTCATGTAGGAACATTTTCAAAGATTTTTGTCTGCACATAATAATGGACTTTGTCCGTAAATAAATAAATAAATAAATATGCTTTTCTTCTTCTTGCGGTGCCTTATCAGGTTCCCCCGGCATGGCGATCACTACAGCGAAAGCATCTCGATCCTGCGCTATTTCGCAGCCAGGACAACTGCTTATTGGATGTATTTGCCATAGTGACTCCTGGGAAAAGATGACCAGAGTGGTTTCCCGTTGCCTTCTCTGGTGGATTTTTCTGTCGGGGTTACCTTCCCTTAGCTGGTTGGTTCTGGTTTGAAGGCTATACTCTATTTTAGTTTAATCGATTTTATTCTTGGGACATGTTTTCATTAATAAAAAATGTTGAGTTGATCTTAGCAAATTTTTGTCCGTTACTAATTTAAGCAGATACGTTAGTCATAATAATAATTGATGATTATTATTCAATTTTTTTTTATCGATTATTTTAAAGACCCGTTAGTTATCGGTATAATCCATAAACATAATAATCGATAGCGGCATCACTAGTTCATTCTAAAACAATCGGTTATGAAATTATTGTCTATGAATAAAAATTCAATGACAGATGTCAAAATCCTGGTGGAATTGTCAGACAGGTGTCAAATGAAATGTAGACTATTTACATATTATTTTATTTCTAACAAGTTCATTTGACCAAAATAAATTTGAGAAACTTATTCATATTTTATAACTGATTAATGTTTTGATTCATTTTACGTTACAATGAATAGCGAAGTAGAGCTTACAGATCTTTTACTAAACAAAACTGAAAAAATTGATCAGATATGTCGAGTTTGCCTGTCCGAAAATACAGAGCAATCTAAATGTGTCTTCGACGAGAATGGATCTAGTTGTATCGCGTCTGTGCTCATGTTGTGCGCGCGAGTGCAGATAGCCTGCCAGGATGGCTTGCCCGACATCATCTGCGTTCAGTGCTTAGGGGACCTGGAGGCTGCTAACAACTTCAGGCTTCGGTGCGAACTCTCCGACTCGCTTCTGAGGAAGTATAGCAAGGCTATCCGGAGCAGCCCCAAGCGACCAGACCGAAGTGTAAAGGCAGAAGTGCCGGAGGAATGGATCAAACTGGAGTTAAAAGATGATGACAGTGATGATCCTTTAATTCAGAATTCATTGTTTGCTGCGAAAGCTTTAAATAACATTAACATTTCTACTCAAGATGAGCAATCTTTAAATGAGTCAGATTCTATACTAAATAATGATGATTTAGAATGTAATACGGATTGTAGTGATGATAAATTGTCGGAAGTTAAATCGAAGCCTTTTGTTTGTAATATTTGTGGCAAGCCTCTATGTAGTAAAAAATCTCTCGAGAATCATTTGCACAAGATGCATAGCGAAAACAAGACGATTAAACATGGAAAAATTACGGGGTACGGAAAGGGGAGGAAATTCCACTGCTCCGAGTGTTCTTACTCAACGCCCCGACGGTCAGACTTCATTTACCACTGCAGAATTCATACGGGGGAAAAGCCGTACAAGTGTGATAAATGCCAAGCCTGCTTCTCCCAATCCGGGTCGCTGTCCTCTCATAAAAGGGCTCACAGCGATCAGATGGATTTCACTTGCCAAATATGCGGAAAACAGTTCAGGCAGAGATACACGCTGGAGCGACACAAACGGATTCACAACGACACGCGGTACCCGTGCGAAATATGCAGCAAGGGCCTGACGAGCCGGCAGAACCTCGCCGTCCACATGAAGCGCCATCTCAACATCCGCGAGTTCAGCTGCGAACAGTGCGGGCGCACCTTCGTGTCGGCGGTCGATCTCTTGAACCACGCGAGAAAACACGTCGACGTCAAACGGTTCGAGTGCCACATTTGCGGGCTCAAGATCAAGACGAAGAGAGGCGTGGTCACCCACGTGCGGAGACACACGGGAGAAAAAACCGCGAAATGTGACCTGTGCGACTATTCCACTTTCAATATTTACTCGCTGAAAACTCACATGAAGAAGCATACCCGAGAAAAGAATTACTCTTGTCCCGTTTGTGATATCAAATTTATACACAGCACCAGTGTCAATAAACATATGAGAAGAATACACAAAATAGAATATAAGTTCAATGATCACATAGATAGGCGAGTTATTAAGTAATGAAATAAAAATAAAAAAGACTCGGATTATGTGCAACAATTCCTGTCCTGACCCTTGTCAGCCTCTCTATAATAATGGACAGAGGATCGAGAAAGTTGACAGCTTTAACTACTTGGGAGTTCACATAACTGAGGATGGAAGCATGCACAGAGAGCTCGTAACCCGCCTAGGAATTGCTGGAGCAGCTTTTAACATGATGCGTGTTGTCTGGAACTCTAGTCTATACTCGGTCAAAATGAAATGCCGATTAATCAACATATTGTATGTATAATGCCAGTACTCCTATATGGGTTCGAATCTTGGCACCTTACCAAAGCTCAGAACACAAAACTTCTTGGTTTTGAGAGTAAGTACTTGAGGAGAATATTAGGTAAAAGGTGGTTCAATTTTATAACTAACATTCCGAAAACGGACGCAGCAGCCTCCTATTACGAGCGTCTTGAGGATGCCGCGGCGGACCTGGCTTGGACGCGTGCTGCGCATGCCTCAGGAGAGCCTAAACCCAAGTTGCCTTTAAAACCTGCGGGTTCGTGCTGTCCCGGAAGGCCGTCGACGACGATCTTTCGACTTTATTCGGCGGAACTAAGAGGTACTGGGTCTCCTGGAGGCAACTGGTGATGTCCACATGCTCCACTTAGGAACCTATGTGGAAAAGAAGAAGAAACTAAAAGTCTTCTTATTTCTTAATACCACCCCAGAACATGCCTTTAAATTTGCATGCTACTCTTATCGCAAATGAGAACTTTTACATATTAATTCCCAGAGCATAGCTAGGAAAATGGCAAAATATTTTTGGTAGGATCTCTGTCAAGGACTGTTTGGTGTTGCTGACAAGGTGTTGTTTTATGTGAATAACTTTTGTTTGGCGTATACTTTATTCACAAATGAAACTGCATTCTGAAAACCCCCATGCGTAGTTTTATATTAGTAACAAGTTAGTATTCATTATAGTGAAGTGAGAAATATTAATAGGTGTTCAGTTCGACATTTCAGATTTTGTCCTGACCACTTCAATGCAAAAATCATCCATGAGTTTAATAAAGGGAGAATCTTTGTAAATTGTAATATTCTTTCTAAACATTTTACTACCTACCGCCATATTTTTTAATTGCATAATATTCTGAGGATGTTCGAGCTATGTGGATAAGTACTGTATTATTTCCCGGGTAATTACTACACTAGGTAACTTTAATCAGCATTTTGTGAGTAACCAGTTTTTTTAGTGAAAAACACATTTTTTTATTATTATTATTATAGACAACTTATATAACGCCATTTTTGTAATATAATACCTCAAGGGAACTTTATAAAGTGATTATATAAAGATGTAAATTTAATTTTAACTTTTTTAATTTAAGAAAAACAATGTACTTTGTCACCACATACATGCTAAGGATTTATTCAATGATTTAGAGAGTGGGTTTTAAGTTTCTTCCGAAACATCACTACAGTTTCACACCTCTGCTGGGAGAGCATTCCATGCCGTAGGGCCTGCGACCGCAAATGCGCGTTCGCCGAATTTAGTGCGCTGTTTGCGTAGAGTTATAATAACTTTTCCTTTCCACGTAGACGTAGCTGATCTAAGCGTAAGACGTCCGTCAGCTAGTTCATTTGGAATGCAGAGTTCCCTTAGATATTCCGGAGCAGAGTTTTGCAGTGACTTATACATAAGCCAGCAGAGTTTGTATTCCACCCTCTGTGGAAAACGTAGCCAGTGTAATTCCCGAAGTAGTGGAGTGATATGACTGAACTTAGATATTCCAAAAATAAGTCTCGCTGCGGCATTCAATAGACTGTAGGCGAGTCATTTTATTCATTGGTAGACCTGCGTATATCCTCCACGAATGCTACAGATTTTAATGAATCACAACTTGCCTATTAGTATTGGAGGAAGATACAAATATGTTTTTAGTGGGTAACTCAAATATACAGAAATGAAACATCTAGGTACTGACAGGGACGCGAGGAGCTAATAAAGGAGGGAGAGGTTTATATAACGGGGATATTGTAAGTAATGAAGGATTTTAAAATATAATATTATTAATAAATGTTTTTTCCAATTTTATTTGTTTGTATTTCTAGATTTTTTAAGCCATTCATTATTTGGTATATTTTATATTTTTATTTTACAGTAACACGCAAGTTTTATTTTAAGGTTTTACAAAGGAAATTAAAGTGGGTCTATCAATATTTACAAAGTTCAATGTGAACAACAATATCTGTACCTCAGAGCCAGACGGATGCAAATCCAGAATTTGATGAAATGAGATTTCGATTTTCATGTCCAGTTTATGACCATGTCCATTGATTTTGAATAAATGCACGTCTTATAATAAAATAACTTTATAACGTCTTATAACAATGAAAATAATAAGAAATACTCAAATACAAATTAATGTTATAAATTATAAAAAATCACTTTGAGAAAGTAGATTCTTTAGGCTTGTGTTGAACATTTGACGTTTGGATTTGCATCCGTCTGCCTCTGAGGTACGGATATAAACAATCATTATTTAGACATGACAGTATTTAAAAAATATTTTAAAGTATTTTTTCATTTATTTTACATGCCCCTTTTCTCTGTGAGCACCTCACTTTTCATTAATTTACTCGCACATTATTTTTATTATCTTCATAGTTATAAAAGTTGTTATTTAAATAAATAAATGCATATACATACACACTCATAAATGTATACATTTATTTTTATTTCACGTTTTACACAACACTTGTTTTTAAATATGAATAACTCACTGGGCACAATCCGTGTAAAGGCATTCATTTACATGATTTAATATAGTACTTATGGTTTCTAAAAAATATACATAAAATAATACATATTCATACTTAAATCCACACAGATATACATAAATAATAGTAAGAAAATAATATTATTAGTACTGGTTATGCCACATCGACTCTATGTGCACACATCTATATATATATAGCACATTTGCTAGGGTGAGGCGTTCAGATTTATTTGGTACCTACAGGGCCCTGGTTAAGATGTTGCATTTGCCTACTGTGGGTACCGATTATTGTTCCAGCGTCATAATAACAACAGAACTGGGCGTGTGTACATGTGATTTTTATACTCTCACCGCGATTGCAAAGAAGATATTTTGCAATCAATAACTATAAATCCACTGTGTTGTGTAATTCGTCAAGTGCCCCTGCTTCCTGACCACAAGATCGGATCTGATCCTGACTGCCGCGACAGAAGTACCAGACAATAAAGGTGCCAGAACCCAGAATAAGGTAGGAATTGCAGTCATTGTATTTAGGGTTCTGTAGCTAAGTAAATAAAGGATAACGCATCCCGCGAACCAGCAATTCGAGCGTGCATCTGCTAACGGGCAAGTGGCGTGATCAAGTACAGCTCACATATTTTACTACTGTGCAGACATTAGCTCAAGTAACAAGCTACTGTTGTAGGCACTTTTACATCGGTAAGTTCCCGATGGCCCAACATCCGCACAAATGCCAAATATATATGACATATATTCATCGAGACTCGACCATCCCTCACAAATCTGTTTGAACCTATACTCGACTAATTAACAACCTCTCACAATTGACATCAGTTTTGTCACCAAGGCGATAACAAACACTTCTCACATATATAAAATATGTTCTGGATGACGAACGGCACTACATAATACTAAAGTTTTACCTACCATTAAAACTCTTATAATGTTGCCTTCGTCATCCAGAACATATTTAATTACTGCTTGGTGAGATTAGAATTGACAAAAAATTGTGCATGACGCCAACTGCCGGTGACAAAACAAGCGACCAATCACAGAGCATATAGATGATGTCATCCCAGTGTTGACAATATAAGGAGAATGGAAGCTAATTTAGACCACTATAGACAAGAATCGAAATGTTGTCTCTCACATATATAAAATGGATGACGAACGGCACTACATAATATCATTACAGCAAAATAATACTCCTGTTTTTTATTTTGTAAAGCTCTAGGGTCCACCGAAACCAACTCCCCAAGCTGCGATTGTGCTTTGTCTATAATGTTCGGATCATTAGTTTGTTCAAAAATGGACATTAAATGATTAGGCAAGCTATGAACAATATCTTCTTTAGAGACAGGGCTGTCTAAAGTAAATATGCTACCCGGGTTGTCACCATAGTCTGAAAATATACTCACCTTTTTTCATTTTGATTTTCTCTATCGAAGTTCAAGTTTACAGGAATCTCCGGTACATTTTTTCGTCAGCAAATGTAACCATCGAGTCAACAGCCGTATTTTGAGTGGGTTCACTGACGATATTTGTTTCAAAACATTGTTCCTAAACCTGATCATTGTTAATGGAAGGAATCTCGCTTAGAGATGAGAGATATATCATTAACCGATATGTAAGACCACAAAAATCGACACTCCATAAAACTGTACCGACTGTCGTTAGTGAAATAAGCCGTGGATTGAAGAAGCACCCCGGCAAAATAGAGCACAGCAGGACCTTAATGATCTGCTCAATTTTGGATTCACAACACAATTCGAAAAAGCTGCGGCAGATTCAGCAAAACAACTAGTGATCGAGCTTGCTAGAGCTGAAATGAATCAATCAATTTGAACGGAAGCAGACCCGGTTGATCCACCACCAGCCCGAGTTAACCCCAGCAGTTTGTCAATATGGGATGACATAGATTCTATAATAAATGAGATCTAACCTATCATTTCACCCCAAGCCAACGCCATTGCAGAAATGAAAAAATATCTAGATGATAAAATGCTAGATAGAAAAGATGGAAACCCCAACGAGTGGTAGTACAACCACCAATTTGTGTACCCAACCCTGACCAAAGTGTTTAAAGCCAACTGCTGTGTCTTGGCTACATCAGTACCGTGAGAAACGCATGTTCTCTAAGGCTGGCCAAAAAATTTCGGACCGGAGAACAAGGCTTGGGTCGAGTAAAGTCCAAAATTAATGTTTTTGAATGTTAAAATGAATTTTTTAAAATAAATAAATATGCCACACATTCGACTAGTTTTTCAAATTACCTAGATAAATATTTTAACTAAAGTTAATCTTTATTATTTACTCGTATGTAGGTATCGTTCGCAGCGTTCACACCCCGCTCTGCCACAACTTGGTTCCCATTTTCTAATAGTGAGTTATTACAACTCATTGAAAATGGCCCTAAAATTGAAATATTCGGGTAAATCATAAGAATATTTATATATTTATTAAAAAGATATATATATATAAGATTCTATGGCATTTCTTAAACAGTTTTTTGCTTTATTCCTAAAATGCCGTCGCATTATTGTAGAGTGTCTACATCGAAACAATATGTAGAACCGATAATAGAAGACAAAAGCCGACTTTATAGATTATACACCATGGACTGTGAAAAAGCTGAGAAGCCCTCTTAGTAGCCGGACCATATGCAGAGTATTTGATGAGCTGAACCTGAGCCTATTTACACCAAAAAAAGATCAGTGTGACACTTGCGGTTCATACAAAGCAGGCAACATAACCGAGGATAAATATAACGCACATATTAAAAAGAAAGACATGCCCAGCATTGAAAAAGTAAAAGATAAACAACAAGCTCAACAATCCGATGACGTACGTCATGTCTTCACCCATGACTTACAAGCTGTCAAGTTGTGTCCTCAGTTACAGGCCGGTGCGCTGTATTTCAAAACAAAACTATGCGTACACAATTTTATGATGTACAATCTAGCAACCAAAGATGGTTACTGATTTGACGAAATTAATGCTGGCCTCACTGCTTCTTCGCTCATTCATGTATCATACACGTACTAAGGACTTTAGAGCAAAGATATATACCGTTTATTCTTTATGCTGATGGCTGTATGGCACAGAATAGGAATTTTTACCTTGCAAATGCACCTTTACAACTAGCAATTGAGAAAAACGTTGTCATCGAACAAAAAATTTTGGAAAAAGGCCACACTCAGATGGAGTGCGACGCAATGCACAGCTCCATTGAACAGAAGACAAAAAATAAAGAGATCTTCTTACCTCTCAATATGCGTCGTTCAATCGAATATTAGACCTATAACTTTTTTGACGACTACACTGACAAAACTAAATTAATTTATGACTCTACGGCCAGGTCGCAGTACCGATGATCCGACTGTCACAGATCTAAGAGTGCTACGGTACAACCCCAATGGCGTAATCAAATATAAATTAAACTTTGATGCAGAGTATCATGAGTTGCCATGCGGCGCAACTCGACGCAGAATGCTAACTGTGACTGAAAACTTACCCAGCAGGGCAAAGCTCTATCAAAGCGCGCTAAAAATTCCTGAAAGTAAATGGAAACATTTACAGGAATCGAAACCCATTATTCCTTTCGACTGTCACAACTACTACGATTCTCTACCTCATTTTACCTAGATACACTGGGGGGCAAATTCAGAGCGCAAAAAAAGGTGTACATAATGTCCGGATAAGCGTTGTATTGTTTTTAAAATATCCATTCTGATTTGGTCCAACAGTAAAATATGATGTATTGTGGTGTACCTAAGTTAAGTTTATTTTGGAAGTTATTTTGTTTGGAAGACAGATTCATCAAAAAAGTTTTGAAAAGTGTAAACATGTTACGTGTAAGTTTAGTTTATTTTGTTTGTTACTACGTTGAGTTATTTCATTCTTAATTTTAAATACTCACATAAATAAAAACTACATACCTACAGAAATTCGTGGTAATGTCTCTCCTAACCTAACCCTAATTTAAATGCTCAAGTCTGTTTAAGAAACATGACGTAAGTCGGAGCTATTTTTTATGAACAGTACGGAAATCACAAAAATACTTTATACGAGGCATATCCAGAAAGTAAGAGTACGGTTTGGCTCTCGTGCTGTGAGAATTTATTTTCCAAAAGTTGGCAGAACTGATTGGTAGTGGGGGGTCTCCCGAACACAACGAGCACCGGCGACCCTCGTTAGTACTAAAACTTGCCTCGTAGTGCTCGTTTCTGAGAAAGATGTCAATAAGAAATCCCGCCAAGAGCAGCACAAATTGAATCGGGTCGCTAGTGCTCGCGAGTTTCTCGAGCAATTTGAATTGGAAGGTGAGGATTTTCTGAGCTCCATTGTGAATGGTGATGAAACATGGGTGGCTCATTACACCCCTTCGACAAAAAGACAGTCATCACAGTGGCGGCACACTAGTTCCCCATCTGCCAAAAAATTTAAAATCTCAATTTTGGACAAAAAAATCATTGCATCCGTGTTTTGGGACCGAAATGGATTAATTTTGATTGATTTTTAGCCTCGGGGGAAGAAGATTACTGCAGCACGATTCTGTGAGGCTCTACAAAAGCTCAAAGGAGCAATTCAAAACAAACGGAGGGGAATGTTGACAAAGGGAGTGTGTTTGTTGCACGACAACGCCCGCCGGCGTACGGCTGACGCCACCAAGGCGCGCTTGAACTCGTTTGGTTGGGACATTTTGAACCACCCTGCTGCATAATCCCCTGACTCAGCACCTTCAGATTGTCATCTTTTCACCTTCCTGAAGACTCACATAGGTGGGAAAAAATTATAACCGATGAGGTGAAACAAGAGGTCTTGAAGTGGACGAAGGAGACAGCGGGAGAGTTCTATGAGGAGGGCATAAAAAAGCTTACAACCGGCATAGACCGCGAAGGCGACTACGTAGAAAAATAATCGATACATATACAATGTACCGTAATTATTTTTTTCCGGATATGCCTCGTATTTTTAAAATAAAATCATTCCTAATTCTTTCAATAAACTGATTTTAAATACTCCTTCCAACAATTTATACTGTCAGTGTTTGTCACTTTAATTTTAGACAGTTATTTTGCTCTCCTGTAAAGCAGTCATTTTAGATTTACGCACTGTTAGAACTTGTGTCAGTTTTGAAATGAAGCATAACTATTTAATGACTCTTCTGTCCGTGTAGTCACCCACTCTGTAGTGGATCTTGTGAATTCGCATCATATGTTTATTAATATGGCAGTTTCTTTTGAATTTCGCATCACAAATTGGGCAAGCGAATTTTCTTTCTTCACTGTGGGACAACATGTGTTTTTGCAATGCGGGATTATCGTAACATCTATAATCGCACACCTGACATTTGATGTTCTTCTCTCCCTGGTGGATATTCATGTGGCCGATGAGGGACCGCTTCAGACGGGTCTTGTGGCCGCAGAAGTCACATTCGAACTTCTTGGGGTCGGTGTGCATCTTCGCGTGCAGGTTCAGGTCCGCTTGGTCGACAAAACACCGCTTGCAAAAACTGCATTTAAAATCGCGAATGTTCAAGTGGCGCTTGATGTGAGTCTCGAGGATGCTTTGCGACGAGAGCTGCTTGCCGCACATTTCACACATGTGAGTGGAGCTGCGATTTTTGACGCGGCGAGTTTTGACACGGCGAGCTTTGGCGCGAAGAGCGCTCGAAAGGCGAATTTTCGAATGGGGAATAGCCGACCGGGGATTATTTGAACGGGGAATAATCACACGGCGAGTTTTTGCAAGAGGGATATGTACACGGGAAGAAATTGCACGGAGCTTATTTCCATGGTGAGTTTTCACATTGGGAATAATTATAGAACGGATTGTATTTGAACGAGGAATTGTTGCATGGGGTATAATCGAACAATGAGTATTTGCGCGGGAAGTAATTGTGCGACGAATATTAGCACGCCGACTACTCTGCTTAGGATTATCACCTCCTTCGGTCATTTTTAATATCGACGAGAATCCAAAGTAGTCGAAGTTAGACATGAAGGGCACATCCACCGAGCAAAACATCTTGTGAATTTTCATGTAATGCAAATTGGGAATAGGTTTATGGCAGACATCACATTCAAAATATTTCTGTCGAGTTTGGCGATGCACATGTCTGACGTGCGAAGTTAGAAGGAACTGATGACCAGCAGAGAAGGAACACTCTGTACAGCTAAACACATTTTGTTTATTCAGACGTTTACACTGAATATTCAATTCACGTCTATCGGGCGTAGATAAAAAATTACTTAGAGCGGTGTCGTCGTTTTCTTGAGTTTTCGAGGAATAATTCAATTCACTCGAAAACGGTGATTTCTCATGACCGACAAGATCGGCAAGTTCGCAAGAGGGTGATTGATTAAAGGAGTCACTATTAATGTTATCTTCCAGCTCGTAATCGATCCACTCTTCGTTAAACGTCTCTTCCTTCACGGAAGTCGGCGCCTGTGGCTGTCCAGAACCGCCGCAGGACTTCCGCAGGAGGGAGTCGGCGAGCTCGCACCGGAGCCTGAAGCTGTTGGCAGCCCCCAGGTCCCCTAAGCACTGAGCGCAGATGATGTTGGGCAAGCCGTCCTGGCGGTCTATCTGCACTCGCGCACACGACATCACCATGGACGCGATGCAACTTGAGTTAATCTGGTCGAAAACGCATTTGGACATTTTTATATTTTCAGTCAGGCAAATTCGACAGAGCTTTGTTGATCGTTTCTTCAGAATATTTTTCGCATAACATTCTGTATTCATGTTTTATCACATTCGAACTGTTTTCACGCGTTAGGTCATTATTTATTATTTCAAACGTCAAAACAAGAGAAACGCCATAGAAGAAAACGAAATATCGAAGCTACCGATGAAAGTAGTCGACTGAAAGCTCGAATGCTGTAATGTAGTCGAATGAATTCACTCAGAATATTGGGTAGCCTCCTCCAAAGCCAAGGGTAAACATCTTTTCCAACTGAAACCAAATGTAACAGAAAAGCCTTGGTTTTCCAAAGTGATTCTGAACAAGTTTGAGACATCCTCCATATGCAGAATGCGCATTGGGCACTGCTGCAATGGTTCTCACCTGTTCAGAATCCATGTCCGGGACTCTGCCATTTGCGAATGTCAGCTAGATGAGGAAGATTTAAACCATATTTTTTTTGGATGCCCCATAAATGATTGCTATCCTGATTTCCTATCCGACCTCTCTGATATTAATATCCCATTCCCTATTCATATTTTAACTCTCCTGTCCCCACCCAATAAACGTGTATTTAAAATCCTATGTAAATATCTAGTTGTAAATGGTGTAAAGCTGTAAATATGTTTTATTATTATATGTATATATTATATTAAATACTAACATACTAACTTGTACATATTATATTACTAACACATGTGTATATATATGTAAAAAAAAAAAACAAAAATACTCGACACTGGCCAGAACACCCGAGTTGAGATGTGAAAAAGGCCATGAAAAAACGAAGAAGAAGAAGAATGTAAAACTATTACTAGTTATGGTTTATGGTTGTCAATGTCAAGGCGGCAGATGTATTATTGTGGTTGTGTTTATAATAAATGTTATTTATAGTGTTAAAGTTATGATAAAACCAGTATTTCTCGCCTGTAATTTACTGAATATCTTCATCAAGAAATATGAGTTCAGAATTCCGTATTACAAGATTTATGGTGAAAAGTTCTTCGGAGATATGTCGACTTTGTTTGACTGAAGACATTAAACAATCCAAACGTATTTTTGACAAGAGAGAATCTAGCACTATCGCTTCCATGGTGATGTTGTGTGCGCGAGTACAGGTGGCCTTCCGGGACGGCCTGCCCGATATCATATGTGCCCAGTGCTTACGGGACCTGGAGGCTGCAAACAGCTTCAGGTTCCGGTGCGAGCTCGCCGACTCCCTCCTGAGGAAGTCTCGCGGCGCTGAACAAGGGAGCAAACGGACTCAAAGCTCCGAGGATGAAGTGTTCAGCGAAGAATGGATTGAATCCGAGTTCGAAGATATTATTGGTCAAGATGAACCGAGCGATCCTTTAGCCACAGCTTCCACGTGTGGGCTTTCAGAGGATGCGAGTTACGAGAAGTCTCCACTAAAAAATGGATTTTGCATTTCCGCTCGAACTCTGATGAGAGAAAAAGAATGTACCACTAATGCAAATGACGGTAAATTTTGTAATTCATTACAGGGCAGTAGTTACCCTGCGCCTCACTGTGAAAATAATAAAACTGAAGATGAGTATTTGAAATGTGATATTTGCCAAACAATCGTTCAGAATGTGCATTATTTAAAAGTCCACAAAATGTTTTGTTCTGCAGAAAATCCCTTCGACTCAAATTATGACTACTTACAAAAATACAGTAAGATTATAAAAACTAAAAGAATGGAGTTAAAGGAAGAATTTATCGACAGTGACAAACCTGTTTGCTATATCTGCAGGGAGCAGTTTTCTTCTGAGGACCATCTCCAAATTCACATGGATGTCCATGTGGACACTTGTTACCTTTGCTGTGAATATTGCCAATGCGTTTTTGTGGACAAGGAGAGACTAAAAAAACACTTGGAATTTCACAACAACCGTAAAATGTACGAGTGTGACATCTGTGGATATAAAAATTCTAAGAAGCAAGCTTTGATCGCCCACCTGATCTTCCATCTTAAAGAATAGTTGTAATCAATTTTAAAAGACATTTCGCACCGAAAGCAATCCTTCAACATACCGGAAAACTGTTTTAAAGACCATTGGTCTTTGTATCGGTTTCGTTCATATTAAGAAGCCATGTTTTATGTCAGTGACCTAATTACGCTTTAAAAATTTTCAATTTCATAAATTACAATGAGGAACTTCAGCCCTACGGGAAATTTCAATTTAAAAAATGCTTTCTTACGTGCGGTAAAAATTAGAGCAGTAAATTATATTTAAATTGTAAATTGTTGTATGTAAGAAAAAAATAATATTTTAATAAAAACAAACTACTTTGAATGTGCCATGTTAGATCATATGAATATGGAAGATTTCCAGTTTACGGTAATTCAACGGACCGATCCGAAGAACCGACCGAGAAGAAGCGAAAGAGAATTTGAGACGAAACCAGTTGTTTTATTTGAAATTTTATTTTTGTAAATTTTATTCGTTCTAAAAAATATTTTAATGTGCCAATATGTCTTCTTGCTCATACTGATCATCGTGGTTTCGGATGTGACAGGGTTTAAAGAACACCCTGTATAATACCTCAAGGGCACTTTACAGAGTGATTGTATAAAGAAATCAATTAAATTCAACAATGTTAGAGTATGTCCAAATGCTTGCAGACTGGCTGGATTTTCTCCCTAGGGAGTTGTCCATATTTAAATTTGTTGCAACAGAAAGGGAAAACATTTTCGAGAAGGAAATATGGAAGTCTAGGCATCTACAGGGCTTATGACCTGTCTTTGGCTGGTTTAAGTGGCCACTTTACACTCTGTTACTGCGATACTATTACTAGTCCTTTGGTGTCCACTAATCTCAAACCTGTTTGAAAAAAAATATAGTTTTATACTAAGATCTGATACTGAATCGGGTTGTGGTCCTGTGGCTAGTGTCTCGGACTCACGGAAATCTTTTAGGCGTTCACATCAGCGAGACAGTCAGTGCTCGTTTCAACCAGCTAAGACAAATTAAGTGTATCCGAAAACATTTACCCAATGACGCGGCCCGTCTTTTAGTAAACGCATTTGTGATATCAAGAGTCGATTATTGGAATGGAATATATACCGGCTTACCTAAATAAAAATGGAGCGATTGCAGTCCATTTTGAATGCAGCTGCCAGGTACGATCATATTACACCGTTGCTTCAAAGTCTTCACTGGCTACGTTTTCCAGAGAGGGCCGAGTACAAGCTGTGTTGGTTAATGTACAAGGCGATGCATAACAAGGCTCCTCAATACCTGAAGGACCTCTGCGTTCCGGACGAGCTGGCAGATAGGCGCCTCACTCTCCGCTCAGCCTCCTGTTCTGCTGTAGGGAAGGTGATACAACCTCATTCACGCAACCGGAGTTCCAAATTTGGCGATAGGGATTTTGCAATAGCCGGACCTTTGGCGTGGAATGCTTTGCCTTCAGAAGTTCGAAATTGCGCAACTGAATCCCTTCTCAGAAAAAAATTAAAAACTTGTTTATTTGTGAAATTGTTTCCTGACACTAAAAGTGCTACTTTTTAGATGTAATTGTTAGAAGTACCATATTATGTGTAATACATGATTTGTAAAATTTAACTGTTAGTAAATAGTAATTAAGAGTTGGCCTGTATTTTTTTTATTTAAGTATAATGTACAGCGCCCTTGAAGTGGTTACTCACAAAAACAGCGCTATAAAAATTGACGAAATTTATTATTATTATTAATAATCATCAAACAGCCATTTCTGTACACTGCCGAACATCAGCATCCCCCATACGTCCCTGTCTTGCGCTTTCTGCATCCAGTCACCAGAAATTCAGCATCATCTGACTATTGTGTGGGGTCTCCCTCTACTTCTTTTGTCTTTGCGAGGTCTCATCTTTTAGTCTGGCAACATGTCCATTTAAGCTCAGCCACCCAACTACATTCGTTACTCGTGACCATCTACGTATCTCGGTGTTTCTCATCTGGTCAGAGTTTTATATGTAGCATGACTCTTTCATGTTTTCTCTGTGCTACATGGAGCTTCCTTATAGTCGATTTGGTGAGTGTTTCACAATGAAATTCCATCGAAATGAAAATTTTAAATAAGTCTTATAAAATTTCATCTTACTGGAGAGATTTTTATTTTATTCAGAAAAAATATTACAACAAAATACAAATTCAATAAACCCAATGGTAATAACATAAAATAATAAAAACAATTCTTGTGCACCATAATGGGATGTGATATTGTGTTTTCAATGAGTGACATATAAAAAAGAATTATAAATACAATTTTTAATTTCTTGAAGGTTTTGTATTCCTGACTGTACTTTTTCTTAACTTTATTCATTTATTCCTCTGCAAGTATATTGATGTTCATTTGTTTTTAATTTTGGAATGAAGATATTACCTATTTTTCTAGGTCTCATACTGATATTTTGTGATGTAGAAACATTATTAAATATGTTGTTCTTATGGATCTGAAGTAAACAATTGAATTGTGCCCATGTAGAAGGGCACATACCATGCAAAGGGGAAAAAACCAGTTTTATTTAAATGCAAAATGGTATATACATAAACAAGGTACCATTGACAATCATTGAATTTGGTGAAAGAGCATTGTTTTTTTTTCTTAAAAAAAAACAATAAAATTAACTCAATAGAGCTTTACCTAAAAGTTTTTATTGAATTACTGTAAAAAAAAACATGTATACCCTCTATTAAATTCTTTTTATAAATCATGAATTTCTTTTGGGCAGTGGAAGTCGACTTTTTTTTTTACATACAACTTTTGAATTTTTTCAACCGGTAAAATATTTGTTCTAAAAGCACCACCTCATCCGATTATTACATACTGTAAATACAGATTAAGCTAATGCAAAGTAATTTGATTTTAATCTTTCGATCGTGAATATTTTCTTTTTTTATTTAATGTTCACACAGACTTACATTTTTAAATTTAAATTAAAATATGCAATGATTTTCTCCCTCCGTGAGGACCTGTGGTTATCCACAGCTGCCACCTTCACTTGGCTTGAGCCATCAGTAACATGATTTAACTGTATGGTCCCACACATAACAACTCCCTTCAGAAATAGCAAGAAAATGTAATAGCTACGAAAATATTTAACGACCTCCAGACATGTCAGACATAAAGGATTCAAAATACAGAACAAATTTTAAAAGAAAAATAACTGTACACATAAATTACTCTAGCCCGTTTTTTAGAAAAATATAGGTAGGCACTATTAAATGCATGATTATCCATGAAAAATGTTTTTCTGAATTCAATTAATACATATATTTTTGTATTCTTGTAATAATTCATATAATTTTTAATGCACATATATATTTATTTGTTTATATACAAAAAAGAAATTACAGTTTATCTAGTCCTACTGAACTGCATGACTGCAGTTTGTCAGTAGATGCTTATTAGTACGAGCCGATTTGTTTTTTTTTTGTTGCATAATACAATTTTAAGAGTGACAGAATGGTGCGCAATGTAGTCCAAATTACGCGTGTAAAATATTTTTCCAATTGAAAGTCAACTTTTGTCTCCGGATTGGCCTCAAAGTTTAAAAATATAATATTACTACAAGTTGAGATTTTATTTAAATAGTAAAATTTTCCTGCATGAAGAATGTGTATTGTCCATAAATGATACAAAAATAACAGAGGGTCGAATACAAACTCTGTTGGCTTATGTATAAGTCACTGCACAACTCTGTTCCGGAATATCTAAGGGAACTATGCATTCCAGATGAACTAGCTGACAGGCGTCTCACGCTTAGATCAGCTACGTCTACGGCGAGAGGAAAAGTTATTATACCTCTACGCAAACAGCGCACTAAATTAAGTGAACGCGCATTTGCGGTCGCAGGCCCTATGGCATGGAATGCTCTTCCAGCAGAGGTGCGAGGCTGTGAAAGTGAAGTAATGTTTCGGAAAAAACTTAAAACCCACTTGTTCTCTAAATTATTTGAATAAATCCGTAGGATGTGACAAAAAAAAAATTGTTTCATTAAATTACAAATTTAAAAGCTTCAATTAAATTTATTTAACAATAGAATCACTATGTAAAGCGCCCTTGAGGTATTATATTACGAAAATGGCGCTATATAAGTTATTCATAATAATAATAATATATTACTATATATTTAGGTTCAAGTGACATTATGGATTTGTAGGATATTTTTTATTAATATCTACAATTATCTGTCTTATAATTTTTATATTTAGTTACAAAAATGTACTTAGTAAATTAAGTAGACTGTTTTTTAAATTATTTTCCTTTTAAATTGGTATAACTACTTATAATTTCAAACACAAAAAATCTTCATCTTAGAACAGGCTAACCTAACCCAACCAAAGAACAGTCCATATTAATTTACAAATGCACTAGTGTTTTATAGATTCCTTGGTAATAAATATACATGCAATAAATTTATAAATAAAAACAAATAAATGGTGGATCAAACCACTTCAACAGTAAATAAGGTGCACAGTTCGAACCTCAGAGTAATATGTCGCACCTGCTTAAAGAGAAGCCCTTTGACTCTATTGCGTAGAACAAAAGCTATAATATGATAATTTTAAGTTGCCAGAATTTCACTCGTCATTGCACTTTTAGTAATCTAGCTTCAATAGGTAAATGTTATCAACTGTCAAATATCCAAATTTAGTAAATGAGGTCTAGAATTCCAACCGTCCATGCGCTCAGTAGCTGCAAGACTTGTTGTTATCTAACTTCTATTTTTATAAATTTGTTTTTTATTTCATTTTTTAAAATATCACTAAAACTCTAAACTCCATAGTCAAATAAAAAAATAGAAATGTAAATAGGGGCTAGATTTCTTATTGTCCATGCGCTGTGTAGCTGCAAGAGGTGTAATCTAGCTCCTATATATCATAACTGGAGACGAGAAACAAGAATCCTAACCGTCCATGCGCTCTGTAGCTGCAAGACGTGCTGGGATATTTATTTATTGTACAGCGCCCTTGAGGTGATTTTCACAAAAACGGCGCTATATAAATGATCCAAATAAATAATAAAAGCGTTCCTAATTTTTGGTTTGGTTTTTAGTTTAACAACAAACGTGTTACAGACGGTTTTGATTTGCGTTTAGATTCATAGACTGGTTTCTGGCCATATGGGCGACTACCCAGTGGCGTATTATTACTCTAAGGTTCCAACAGCCCGTACACTCTGTACGTGCGAGTGTTATAATATAGTTTTTATTTTTATAATGATTCATCATAAAGAGTTACGAAGTTTTGTAAAGTTCAAATTATTAAATAGAAATTTTAGTCAAGACGAGTATTATTGTTTGATCAGACGTCTGTCCGAGTAATCACCGACTCTATACACTATTTTGTGAATTCTCAGCATGTGTTTATTTATCTTTGAATTTACTTTAAATTTGGCATCACAAATTGGGCAAGAAAAACGTCTTTCGTCAGAGTGTGACACCATATGCATTTTCAACGCCGGTTTGTTGATACACCTGTAGTCGCAGAGTTCACACTTAACGTTCTTCTCCCCCGTGTGGATCATCAGGTGGCTTATCAGACCTCGTTTTAATCGAGTCTTGTGGCCGCAGATGTCACATTCGAACTTCTTAGGGTCGGTGTGCATCTTCGCGTGGAAGTTCAGGTCCCATTGGTCGACGAAACAACGTTTACAAAAACTACATTTAAAATCTCGAATGTTCAGGTGACGTTTGATGTGGCTTTCGAGAATCTTTCGGGACGAGAGCCGCTTGCCGCACATTTCACACATGTGTTTGGAGCTGCGGTTTTTTGCGAGGCGAGCTTTCGCGCGACGAATGTTAGCGAGCTCTCTGCTGCGCGCGGGATCGTCACCTCCTCCGGACATCTTCAATATTGACGCGTATCCGAAGTAGTCAAAGTTGGACTTAAACGGCACGTCTGCCGAGCAAAACATCTTGTGAATTTTCATATAGTGTGAATTGGGGAGGGGTTTGTGGCACACATCACATTCAAAATGTTTCTGTCGAGTTTTGCGATGTACATATCTGACGTGTGAAGTCAGTAGGAACTGATGGCCGGCAGAGAAGGAACACTCTGTACAGCTGAATACGTTTCGTATATTTGGATTCGCACTTGTACGCTGAATATCCGATTCATTTCTTTCTGGTGTAGATAAAATAATATTATTACTAAGCGCAGTGTCGTTTTCTTGAGTTTTCAGGGGAAAATTCAATTTACTCGGGGACGGTGATTTCTCATGACTGACAAGATCGGTAGGCTCGCAAGCGGGAGATCGAAGTAAGGAATCTCTTTTCACGTTGTCTTCCAACCCGTAACCGGCGCTTTCTTCGTTGAATGCTTCTTCCTTCACAGAAGTCGGGGCCTTTCTCTGTCCAGAACCGCCGCAAGAATTCTGTTCTTGAGTTTTAGATGAAAAATTAAATTCATTTTGATCCTGCATTTTCTCGAGGCTGACGAGATCAGTGAGTTCGCAAGAGGACGGCTTGACGAATGAAACACTAATTACGTTGTTTTCGAACTTGTATTCGATCCATTCGTCGTTAAATGATTCTTTCTTCACAGAAATCGGCGCCTGTGGCTGTCCAGAACCACTGCGAGACTCCCTCAGGAGGGAGTCGGCGAGTTCGCACCGGAGCCTGAAGCTGTTGGCAGACTCCAGATCCCCTAAGCACTGAGCGCAGATGATGTCGGGCAAGCCATCCTGGCAGGCTATCTGCACTCGCGCGCACAACATCACCATGGACGCGATACAACTCGAGTTAATATTGTCGAATACGCATTTTGACATTTTTATATTTTCAGTCAAGCAAATTCGACAAAGCTTCGTCGACCGTTTCTTCAGAATATTTTTCGCATAATATTCTGTATTCATCTTTTACCACGTTTACAGTTTCCACACAAGTATTAGGTCATTATTTATTATTCCAAATGTCGAAACACGGGAAACGCCATAGAACAAAGTGGAACAAAGCGGAGCACCGAAGCAGAGATAATGTAGAACTATTGCTACACCGAAGCAGAGATTGTGATTTGTAATATCAACACCACCTTAACTCAAGGCCTAGGTACTGAAATGATGAAGGCCATTTTTTGACGTTCGTGATCATATTTCCTTCACGTAACAAAAATGATCAAGATACGCTGTGATTGGTGTACAAATTCAGTGCCCTATGCACCATTAGGTGCGGAAAGGGAATGATGATACAGGTGAAATTAAATACTTGTAATTCGTAGAAAGACAGTTTAATTTATTTATTTTTAAACTCGCCTTTACAGAATGAGTACCATTTTACATTTTGTTTTGTGGATTATTTACTATCATTTATCCAAACCACACATATTCACATATTACAAATAAACAGAACAAACACGATTAATTTATAATGCGTGTAAAATGACAAATATCATGAAAATATACATAACCATATAGTAAAGCATAAGAGGTTATTATGTCTAGGAAACGAACATATAGTGTAGATTTTTAGTAAAACGGTGCTAAAATATATATCTGTAAAGAAATACCTATATGGAAATTATTTCTGGGATTCCTTGTTTGAATTATGGCGCGCTTTTCAAATGTGATTGTGTGTTGACTTGGCTAAGTCAATAGGTGACGCCAGCGAGAGAAGATTGGTAAAGGCGGCTTTCACTTAAGTGTGAAAATACTAGAAAAATAATTTTGTTTCGTTATTAAAGAAAGATCGAAAAATAAACTTTAAATGTCGTTTCTTTGTTTTACAGGTAATGTTTATAACTTTATAATAATTATAGTAATTATAGGAAGTCCGAATCGATTCATTAACTTTAATCGATGTTTTTAAGCAGGTCACCTCACTATGAAGCTAAAACCGACAAATGTCAAATGTGACCTTTAACCCTTACGCTGCTACGCAGTTTTTCAAGAATCTAATCAGAAATCCTCTTATTTATAGATTTTAAAAATATTTTATCGAATACGTTGTTTTCCAAACACACTACTGTTTTATCAATTAATAGCAATTCCAAGAAAAATCTTCCATTTCATAAATATCTTCTTCGTTTTTTCATGGCCTTTTCACATCTCAACTCGGGTGTTCTGGCCAGTGTCGAGTATTTTTGTTTTTTTTTTACATATATATACACATGTGTTAGTAATATAATATGTACAAGTTAGTATGTTAGTATTTAATATAATATATACATATAATAATAAAACATATTTAATGAATAATCGGCGCGCGTGCATGAGAAGATGTATGAATGTAGAGGAAGCGAGATCTGTATGCAAAGGTAGAGTGTTGTGGCGTTCTATCCTCTCTGCCTACCCTTACGGGGAAACAGCGTGATGGTTTGTTTTTGTTGTTGTTTTTTTTTTTTATACATATAATAATAAAACATATTTACAGCTTTACACCATTTACAACTAGATATTTACATAGGATTTTAAATACACGTTTATTGGGTGGGGACAGGAGAGTTAGAATATGAATAGGGAATGGGATATTAATATCAGAGAGGTCGGATAGGAAATCAGGATAACAATCATTTATGGGGCATCCAAAAAAAATATGGTTTAAATCTTCCTCATCTAGCTGACATTCGCAAATGGCAGAGTCCCGGACATGGATTCTGAACAGGTGAGAACCATTGCAGCAGTGCCCAATGCGCATTCTGCATATGGAGGATGTCTCAAACTTGTTCAGAATCACTTTGGAAAACCAAGGCTTTTCTGTTACATTTGGTTTCAATTGGAAAAGATGTTTACCCTTGGCTTGGGAAGAGGCTACCCAATATTCTTGCCATGTGCGAAGTTGCTTCTCCTTCGTCATAACGAGGAGATCACCTAGTGGTAGTAAATTACTATAGGCAGGATCCCCGGAGTGGACCGCCTCCTTTGCTAACGCGTCCACTTTTTCGTTACCGGGAATACCACAATGGCTAGGGATCCAGGACATAACAATACTCTTATTGGATGCCTCTGATAAAGAAAGAAGAAATCGAGTTTCCACGCAGAGCTCATCCTCGGGATAAAAGAATGGAGGGGATTTGATTTTTTGTAAGGCACTCAGGGAATCCGACAGAATATGAAACTTGCTATATTGTGAGCTTGAAGCGTATTTGACAGCTTCTCGGATTGCGATACATTCCGCTGTAAATACGGATGCATTCTTGTGCAATTTGTACAACTTTTGATAGTCGTCGTCTTAACAATATATGGCCGCACCCGTGTGGGTTGGCGAATCTGACCGAGATCCATCAGTGTAGATAATTCTCCAACCTATCCATCTTGACGACCGAATACGGTTGAATGTACACCGGGGCTGTAGGTGGCTTTCAACTCCAAATGTGAGTTCAATTTGGGGCGTATATAGAAACTTTAAATGGAAAACGATAAAGGGGAAGAAGGTCTTTAGGGTTAATGTAGAATTCAAAAGATTTGTAAAAATTAAAGCTGTTGACAAGTAAAGGGAGCGGTTTATGGGACCAGAAAGATGATGACGTCAAACTGTCAGAGAAGGATTTTACTTTTTTGAGGAGCAGGTTAACTTTTTGGATGGAGCATTTTAGCAAAAACCTATCCGCCAAATATTGTCTTCTCATTCCGAGTGGGGCATCAGAAGCCTCTACCTGTAAAGCGTTAATTGGAGAGGACTTTATTGCTCCGATGACTAGTCTCAGACTTTGGGATTGAATCCGGTCGAGTCTTTGGAGATTCTTTTTTGAACATGGCTCTAAAAGGAACGAGGCATAATCGAGATGGCTCCGGATATACGCAGTATTAAAAAGTCTCTGTATAAAAGGGTGGCTCCCTCACCATACTCGCGAGACTGCTCTTAACGTATTCAATCCGGCTTGACACTTGTTTACTATATGATTTATGTATGAGTTCCATGTAAGATGAGTGTCCAGAATTATTCCCAAGAACTTAATCTGGGTCGTAAAAGGGACTATCTCATCTCCATGCTGATTTTTTATGGTTGGGATTTTTCGCTGTCTACAGAAGGTTATGGCATTACTTTTACCAGTCGACAGGTCTAAGCCATGATCCACTAACCAATTCCTGATATTTCTCATACCTAAATTTAGTACATTTTCCAGATTCTTTGGGTCCTTCCCATGTGCATACATTAAGAAGTCGTCCGCGTACTGAAGCAAACTTGTCTCTGAGGGAACAATTCCGCTGATGTCATGGGTATAGATATTGAAGAGAATCGGGCTCAGGACAGAACCCTGAGGTAGTCCCTTGCTCAACTCTCTCTCCACCACAGCATGACCGCGAACACTGATTTCTACCTTTCTGGAGATAATCAAGTTTGCTATAAAAGAAGTGAGCTTTCGCGGGATTCCAATTCGTAGCATTTTAGCTTCCAGAATATGTATTATAACATTATCATATGCTCCACTTATGTCCAGACAGACACCGATTAGGAATTCTTTATCTGTCAGAGCGGCTCTGAATCGGATGTCAGAACCGATACGCTTTTAATAGTGCTCTTTCTTTTCTTAAATCCAAATTGAGACTTTGGGAGAATTTTCGAGCTCTCCACAAACCAGTCCAAGCGTTGTCTCACCATATGTTCCGCAACTTTTAATAGTGTGAAGGAGAGGGCTATGGGGCGGTAGGAAGTACCAAAATTTGGGTCCTTGTTAGGTTTAAGGATATGAATGATGGATTGGGTTTTCCATGAAGGGGGAATGTTACCTGATTCAAAGATCATATTTATTTATTTAGTATTTATTTATTTATTAATGAAATCATACAGTCTTTATATAAAATAAGGAACAAATTAACAATTTTAAAAAGTAAGACCAATTACAGATTTCACACTAATGAATGCAGGAGGAGAGGGGAAAAATAATTTTATTCTTAAAAAGTAAAAATAAAAATATTACATAAAAAGTTCATAAAAAGGAGAAGACATTGTGAAGCTACTTTACTTTCCTCCCTCTCTCTCTGCTTCCATGAACATTTCAATTTAATTGTAAAAAAAATCACAACTTACAATAAATTATTCGATGCAGGTAGTAGATGTAGGTAAGTATAAATTAAGAGTTGAAATCAAATGATTAAAATTAAAAGTAAAAGTTAAAATTAAGAATTAAAATTAAAAAGTTAAAATTGAAAGACAAAATTAAGAATCAAATTAAAAGTTAAAAGTCATGCAGGAGATAAATTTAAAATGTCTTTAACTGATGTGATAAAAATATGGTATTTACAATGTAGTATGTCGAAGTCACTAAAACTGTCATTATAGGTAATCTGTATTCTTCGTAGAGTGCTTTTTTTTAAATAATTAGTCATTGAGTTAGGAATGTCGAAGAGTACAGATTGACGAGTTCTACGGACAGGGACTCGATATGAAATGCCTCTAACAATTTCTGGGCTATCAATTACGTTATTAACAATTTTGTATAGAAAGCTCATATCCAACATGGTACGCCGAGTTGCGAGATTTTGAACCTTGTGAAAATTAGCTGACTCAGTCCTACTTGAGAATGAAACATTATTTCTGAAATCTAATTGTCTAAGAAAATAATTTTGAATATGTTCAATACGATTTTTGTACGTATTATATTGGGGATTCCAAATCGGCGAACCAAACTCGAGGACACTACGTACATATGAAAAAAAAAGCTTTCTTAATGCGTCAGTTCTTGTGAAAGGTTTGGTTGATCGTATGACAAACCCTAACATTTTGTAAGCTTTTTCTACAGTATTTTCTATATGTTTGTTAAATGTAAGTTTACTATCAAGTACAATACCAAGGTCACGGACTTCCGTACGTTGATTTTATACGAATATTTTTTTTTTTTAGAACGAATGCGGTAAAAAGAAATTTTCTGACACTTTTTAATGTTAATAGACAACCTGTTTTTAATGCAATATGTGTTTAATCTATTAAGGTCTTCTTGAAGATTTATACTGTCTTGATAATTATACTTATATAGTATACTTTCATATCATCGGCAAAAAGACTGAATTGTGCGAATTTGAAACATTGACTGATATCATAAATATAGACATTGAAAAGGAGTGGCCCGAGGTGTGAACCTTGGGGTACTCCTGATGGTATAGAAGAAAAGTTTGAACAGAAGCCACCGATTACAACAGATTGACAGCGATTTGTCAAATAAGAAGTAAACCATCGCAAAAGATCTCCGTGAATACCCAGATGTTCGATCTTTAATAGAAGGGTAAGATGGTTTACTTTATCAAAGGCTTTCACATAGTCAGTGTATATAGCATCTACTTGAGTTTTATTTTTAAATTGAGAGAAAATGTACTGAGTGAATACTGCTAGATTAGTTGTTGTTGATCGTTTTCTAAGAAACCCGTGCTGCTGTTCGGGAAAGTTACGTGACAAATGAGTATAGACCTGATCATAAACAATTTTTTCGAACATTTTACTAAATACTGGAAGTATGGAAATTGGGCGATAATTTTCAATGCAATTTTTATCCCCACTTTTATGAATCGGTACAATATTTGCTTCCTTCCATTTGCTAGGAAATAATCCTTCTGATAGTGATTTTTTAAAAATAAGAGCAAGAGGAAGAGATAATTCATGAGCGCAATTAATTACGAATACTGGAGGTATCCGGTCACTACCAGGGCCTTTGTTTGCATCTAGCATTCGAATGTATTTTAAAACAATGTCTTTGTTAATGCAAATGCTACTTAGATTAGGTCACAAACTTAAGGTTTTACTAAGGACCCTATGTCCACCGATCCTGTTAAGTTTCAAAACATAATAACCCTTTTTATAAAAAAAGTGAAAAAAGTACATACCGAATAACCTTGAACGTCCCATGCTTCTAATAAATCTCGACAACCACCAGATGGATCTAAACCTGGTTTTTGCAGTCATGTAAAGTGTCCTACTAAAACAAAGCTACTCGTATTTGTAATATCTTTGAAAAATAAAAATTAGTACGTCAAATTCGTTTCTTACCGAAAAATACCGTATTTTACCAAAATCTGGTAAAATTCCCGTAAAATACCGCGGTAATTTTACCGCCTTGCATCTCTAGACACGGTATGCAAGTAGACTAATTAGTTCTGGGGAATCAAATTTATTATTTACAGTTTTGTAAAGCAGGATCTGATCGAAAATATCTTTTCTGTGTGTTAATAAATCAAGGTTATGAAATTTTAAAGAAGCTAGGTATTTAATTTGGAAAATACAAATGAAATTTATATATATACATGATCCCGTAACTTCGAATCGACATTCGAATATTCGAATTGATACTTTAGAAATGAAATCGTTCCGGAGTTCCCATCCCCTTCTCACTCACACAAATACAATTCTACTGACTATGCGATGTCGCATGAATAAGCGCTGCACATGTGAAATGGGCCTATGTCGTATCAACTGAACTAGGCGAGCATAGGTACGAGTACATTGATGTAGTTTTAAATTTGCGAGAAGCATGGCATCGTGACAATAACATTTTGTATCTAGAAACATAGTTTTTGTAATGGCGATAAAAGTGATTTATTTTAATTAAAAATGAAGCAAAGTGCTGAAAAGACATAACACAATGAGAAATGAATAAATAGAGAAACGTAATTATATTATTTTGTGCAAATCCTGCTCGTGAGTGATAGAGATTGACGGTGACGTCTCGTTTTTTCTTTAAAAAATACGGCAATCACGGATCCAACAGAATTTGTAATTTTTAGTTTTCGCAGTTTGCCGACAGTTTTTATAAAGAAGTTTATTAATTGGTGTAAGGTGGTCATTGAAAAAAATCCGTTTTTCGTCTCCAGGAAAGTCGATATCCTTTGTGGTAAGTCCTTTGTTTAATTTAATTTTACTCTGCAGCTGATCCTTAACATTTCTCCGAGTGAATTTAACGATGATATTTTTGGGGCCAGTTTAGGGGTTCATCGGTTTAATCCGCATGAAACTACAAGTTACACGAACTTGGTTTTACAAAAAACCAAAATGTCCACTCGTGTCAACTTGTACGATGGTAAAACAATAAATTTCAAAAACTTAAGTTAAAAATAATATTAAAACTTATATTAAATATTACACTAAAGGCCTTCATTAACATTGTATTTAAACTAATATTCAAATTATAATAGAAAATTTACATTAGAAATTTACAGGTTTGGTGTTCACATAAATCATCGACTTAACAGTCTATCGGATGTCTGAACACCTCTATCCAATCAAAAGACTGTAAGAGCCTTACGTCGAAATCCTGCTCTCGCGGAAAAAAATAAATTACGTCCAAGATTTTGGAATATTGGGTACCCTTTAGTTGTTTGTTATGAAATATCGTAATATGGATCTGAACAAAACTAGACATGGACAAAACGGTTGAGTCTAGACAATTGGGTGGACGTAATTTACTCTGCGTGCAATTTCCTTATGGAGGGTTCTCACCTCCAAAGAGAATATACACCTAATGCCTTGTTTGAGGTTTTGGAGCTCTTTCATCGCAGAACGTTATTATACTAACCGCCTAAACATTGAGTTCCTTCTCAAGCATAGGGGTTTCTGCCTAAACACGGGGGGAAATTCTACCCGAGTTTAGGGGTTCCCCCGCCCAAACACGGGGGGTGATTGATGTTGTTAAATAACCGCGAATGCGAGTTAAAAGGATGGTGACCAAAATAGAACGTTCGAGAGAAAAAGTGAATGATATTATTGTCAGACGTCGACTCCAAAGATATGGTCGCGACTCCATGTCCCTAGTTGCTAATGTCTGAGTTAAGGTAATCGTTGGGGTTGCACACTTCCCGACGAAAACTGTTGAATATATCATATAGATAAGGCTGAGAAAAAAATACAATAATTTTCTTTGGCTTCTTTTCGAAGGACTGTCTAATGTCAGTTCGACATCGATTTTTAAGAAAGATAGGCTGGAGGTTGAGCTTACCCAGAGACCTATATACGTATAATGAGTTAGAAACTACCTTGAATATATCTTCTCTTCAAGACCGTCGAAATAAATCCGACCTTATTGTCCTATTTAAAATTTTCAACTGGCACTTTGATGCGCCTGAATTACTGAGCTCAATAAAATTAAATATCCCAACTAGAAACCTCGGACAAAACTTACTCTTTCATACCGATAACCATAGAACTAACTATGGTTTTCATTCCCCTATGCCCAGAATTCTTAGGTCTGCCAACAAACACATCAGTCTTGATTTATTTGATAACAAGTCGTCTTCTTACAAACGATCACTGAATAAAATTCAATTATAAACACCTCTCTTCCGGTTCCACTCCCACAAAGTCTACTTTAAACCATTTTGTGTTTATAATTTTTTTATAATAATTTTCTTTGTATAAATGTGACCATAAAAATGCCCATTGGGCGTATATATATAAATAAATTAAAAATAAGATTGCCGACACTATTGGTGAGCGAGGCCCGCGCGCCGACATCCGCTAAGCTAGCGTTGCGGGAATGCCCGCGAGTGAATCGGTATGGCGGCCAGTGCAAGGTGACTCGGGCGCATACGACGCGACTGCGTATACGGTAAAAACGTTGAATTTATGGTACGAAGATACATGGTACGAAGTTCGGACAATAGTTTAAGTACAGTGTCAGTGCGACCGCGGATACTCATAGGCCTGGGCAATGCGCATTTGATAGTGCGAAAGGAACAGGCAGAGTTTAGAAGTGATACAATGAAAGCATCCACCCCTTTCCCGAAACTGTTCATAAAGACTTGAGTCTTTCTTCAGTTTCGCATATCAATATCAATTTATTTTTTTTTAAAACTAATTAAGCGAAAATTTAATATTTCTTTACAATCAAACCGCGAAAATAACAAAACAAATAAACTTTAAAAACTTTCATTGTACCCCTCACTGCAGTTTTGTCAGTTTGTGATCAATCAAATACACATGGTCAGCACAATCACCCTTTTCTAATTTCCCAGTATTACAGTGGAGGAATACAGTGTTAGTTCTAAATTGAGACCGCGGCCGTACGCTCCAGATCCCGCATCGGAAAGGAAGAAGAACGTAGTAATACAAACAAATCAATCAAACGACACGAAACCCAAATACATATAGGAAACATTAGAATAATTTGCCCTATACAACATGCACTCAATCAACAGATCTATAACAAATCACAGTGGAAAATCAAATCATCGAGACACTACCGGCAAAATCCTAACACAGATCCTAACACGATCCCTATCGAACTCGGGCGAAATTACTTTTCTTCATAAGATTTAGAAGTGATAAGTGAAACACCGTTGGGCCGCGTCACGTTTGGAGGCCGAATTATCGACAAAAATAATGCGAAAAATGTGAAACGGTTAGTGAAGGCAACCTAAAAACTGACACGTCAGTGCTCAAGTCGGACGAGCAAGTGAATAAACTGAGGAGCAAACATTCAAAAAGTGATTTGTCACATTTTTTTCAAAAATGTACTGGCAACACCAATTTAAACTCTTGCTAAAATACTTCATGTTTGCTTAATCAGTTTCGTGCAAAACATTCTTTGTCCCCTATAGTTTCATTAGTAAAAACTGAGATTTCAAACAAACTGTGTTTTCTCCAAAAGTCTGTTTCGTTCATAAAATGTTTTGTCCATGCAACGAATCAGAGCATTGCAAATGTCAGTTTGTTTGTGTGACAAATCAATTTTTGAACGCACGTTTTCTTTGTGTCACTTGACAGGATAACCTAAAACGTAGTAATTAATTATTGGTTATTTGTTTTTTCACGTTTACAGCGGCTATTGATTTGTATTGTTTGTGTCTGAAACTTTTGAAAGTGAAAGTGCAATATCTGTGCCAATACGCCGTTAGTCGGCCGATAGCCAGTCTACCCACACTCAAGTTCAAGTGCATATACTTACCTATTCAAATTTTAAAATGAATGAAGACGAAACCGACACCGTATTAGTAAGTGACTGTTCTGCTGGAAGTCGCAAACGAAAAATAACTGGGGGTAAAAGAGCAGCAGCTAAGGAGAAACGATATTCTGCTCCATGTAGTGTAAACGTCTACACGCCTTGCTCATCTCATACTTCGACGAATAAAATACTTTTATGTCACAAATTAACACCAAATATGGTCAAAGAAATCAGAGATAAGTTTTTCAGCATCCCTAATGAACAGAGGCAAGACGGGATGATTGCTAACATGATAGAAGTTGCCACCGATATAAAGAGACGAAGGCCAAGACCCATCAACAAAAACAAGAAGCAGAAAGCCGGAGGTTTACATAAATACACAGTTAAATATTTTCTCAAAAGCAAGAAAATGACTCTTCGGGTATGTAGAAAGTTATTTCTCAATATACTGAAACTAGGTCGAACAAGAATTCAGAACATTTCAAATGCAAAATTTGAAGGCAATTCTATGGAAGAAAAACGAGGTGGAGATAGAAAAAGCCACCAAAGTACAGAAAAGAGAAATAGCGTGAGGACTTTCATAGGTCGACTAAGAGGAACAGAAAGTCATTACAACAGAAATAAGTCAAGAAGAATTTATCTTTCCTGTGATCTAAGCATAAAGATATTACATAAATTATATAATGAAAGTACAGAGCCAACTCACAAAGTTCATTTTGCAATGTTCTACAGAATATTTGTGAATGAATTCAATATAGGATTCAGGTCACCCGCCTCGGACACTTGCAGTCGCTGTACCTTTTTGACTAATAAAATTAAAGAATTTCAACAAGTTTCTGCAGAACGCAACAAATACATGATCGAAAAACGAGTTCATAAACAAAGAGCAAATGCCTTCTACAAGCTATTAAAAACGGTTGTTCCAAATTCTGTTTCTTATTGTTTTGATTTACAGCAAATACAATCGCTGCCGAAATCACCAATTCAAGACGCATTTTATGCACGTCAATTTAATTTTTATAGCTTGTGTGTAACTGATCTTGAATGTGCAAAGCCAATATTTTATACTTGGACTGAGGAACAAGCCGGCAAAGGCAGTCTTGAAATATCTTCTGCTCTGCTAAACTTCTTGCAAAATACTGATTTTCAGGAAAAATCACTTTTACGCTTTTTCAGCGATGGCTGTGTTGCACAAAATAAAAATAACATAGTTTTGAGAACTGCTATGTATTTCCTATATACACATGAAACTTGCATACAAGAAATACAATTTCATTTTCCTGTCCGGGGTCATAGTTACCTTCCCGCAGATCGAGTTTTTGGCCGCGTTGAAAAGATACTGAGAGGAAAACAATTTATCTTGACAAAAGATGATTATTATGATGTTTATTCTCAAATTGGAAATGTAAAGAAATGTGGTACTGACTGGGTAATAAGGGATACAAAAGAGTTGCAAAAATATTGGAATGATTTGACTATGATAAGCGAGATGAAGCGGATTTATATAAAATTGACTACAAGAGGCAGGCAACGCTTTGTCAAGGTGAAAGGCTTGGAAAACTTTGTATTTGAATCAGAGGAAGAGTTCCAGTCTTTAACAAAAAGGAATATTAACAACAGACGACTACAACGGATAAGATTGAATGATGTACCATTAGAACATGGCATCACAAACGAGAAGAAAGCTGATGTTAACAAGCTTCTGTGTGCTATGTTTGGTGATGGATGGCAAGATTTAAATGACCACCGGTTTGAATGGTACAAGCATATAGTGTTTTCAACGCCAACTGCCACTGACACACAGGAAGTAGAAGAGACTTGTGACTGTTTAGAGGAAGAAGTTGCAGTTAGGATTTAAGGCTAGAAAATAAATTCTTTTCATTCTTATAATTTTTAATACAATTAATAAAAAATGATTAATGATACTGTATGGTTTTCATTCAAACTAAGTTTTGTCCAGGGCCTGCACATTCAAAAAGAGTTTTGTATCGGACGCGCTTAAGTGAGAAGTCCTAGCTAGGTACCCCGGTATTTGTTAGCTATGGGCTAGACCTCTAATAAATATATTTGATCACTTTCGGGTCTGGTCATAGCAATACCGGGGCAGATGTAGAAAGGGATTTGTGTAAAATTGAATTACTGTTTGTTGTATATGTGTTTTGTGCTATTTTATTGTTATGAAGTGTTCATATTATTTGTTTGTATTGCTTTGTGTCGCTCGTCATGGCTCCAAGCAAATGGCCCGTACGGGCGGAATGCGCCCGTATTTACGTCGTCCGCGGCCGGAAAGTGGCCAAGAGTGGAGGGGGTTGTGCCCTCCGCGCCGCCTCGAGCCAATCGGCGCGGCGATACGGAGCCATTTGCCGAGCGTGGCGAGCGAGGGTTTATAACGTGTACACTTTGGGATAGTAAATTAGTTGAGCTCCGCGCTTGTAACTGAAAAGTCGTGTGTTGTTATTTTCGCCTCCACCCTGAAGTACTCCCGCCATCTTGCCTTCGCCTCCGCTCTGCCCGCCGACTGCCTTCGCCTCTTTAGACCACTTGGACCGGGTGGAAAGTCTTTTTCAGGGCTACTGAGGTTGACGTGTATGGTCGGCGCAGTCGTGCTCCTACCTCCCGACCTAGCCTTGTGTGTTGGCTTGGGAGGGTGGCTTCCCGTTTACGCCGGGAAGTCTGACTGCCTCAGACGCGGGCGACGGGCCAGCGCAAAACGTGGTAACGCGTACGTTACATTGGTCCTTCGAGCTAAGGATCGTCGCCTAAAAGTCTCCAGTCATAATGCCAGTTAATCGGTCGCCAGTATCGACGCGGTCGGGTACGCGACGTGACGCCGGCATGGAACATGAAGAGGGACGCGAAGAGGATTCCCTAGAAGTGCGCCAGGAGGAGCCCTTACAAAGCCGCCTGGAGGGTCACCAAGAGGGACAACGGGATACGGATGGAGAATCTTCCGCTTCGGGACGTGCCGTATCTGCTACGACGCTACGCCGCCAGAGGGAAGAGCGTGATGAACATCACCGAAGAGAAGTGGCCGCGTTGGAGGAGCTTGTTGCCTCATTGAGAGCCGCCAACGCGAGGGAGGATGTCAGAAGAGGACCTGCCATGCTTCAGACATCCGCAACTGAGAGAAGAGATGCCGCCTTCTCTGAACGAGAGGCCGCCTCTACAAGCTACGCCGCTGAGCCGGACAACTCCGGAGCGGCGTACACACCACCTCCGAGCCGCTACGTTGACAGCGGCCGTGTGAGGGACGGCGCCATTGGAAGGCGCCAACTGGGAGATGCAGCCGTCTTTGAACGAGAGACTGCCTCTACGAGCTACGCCGCTAGGCCGGACAAATCCGGAGCGCCGTACACACTACCTCCGAGCCGCTACGCTGACAGCGGCCTTGTGAGGGACGGTGCCATTGGAAGGCGCCAACTGGGAGACGCTGCCTTCTCTGAACGAGACGCAGCCTCTACGAGCTACGCCGCTGGGCCGGACAACTCCGGAGCGGCGTACACACTACCTCCGAGCCGCTACGCTGACAGCGGCCGTGTGAGGGATGGCGCTATTGGAAGGCGCCAACTGAGAGATGCAGCCGTCTTTGAACAAGAGGCTGCCTCTGCAAGCTACGCCGCTGGTCCGGACAACTCCGGAGCGGCGTACACACTTCCTCCGATCCGCTACGCTGACAGCGGCCGTGTGAGGGACGGTGCCGTTGGGAGGCACCCACTGGAAGATGCAGCCTTCTCTGGACGAGAAGGCGCCTCTACAAGCTACGCCGCTGGGCCGGACAACTCCGGAGCGGCGTATAGAATTCCGCCGCGCCGCTACGATGACAGCGGCCAGGTGCGAGATGGTGCCGTTGGGAGGCACCAATTGAGAGACGCTGCTTTCTCTGGACGAGAGGCCGTCTCTAAGAGCTACGCCGCTGGGCCGGACAACTCCGGAGCGGCGTACACATCGCAACAAGACTGCTACGAAGTGCGTAACCCAGTTAGCGATTGGACAGGGAAACCTGTAGAACGCATGCCGCCACGTGCAAATGGCGAGCATGTGATAACACACACCAACCAACAGCCAGAATGGCAGATGTTTATGGCCAGGCAAACCGGAGCAAGGGACTTGCCTCAGTTTTCCGGTGATCCGTTAGACTGGCGAATATTCAAAGCTCAGTTCGACCAGTCTACAGAGATGTGTTGTCTCTCGGATGCCGAGAACATACTCCGACTACAGAGAGCCCTGTCAGGACGGGCCAAGGCGACAGTGTCTTCAATGTTGGTAGATCCGCATAATGTGCAAGATATTATGCGGATGCTGGAAGCTGCCTTTGGTCATCCCGAGATCGTCGTAGACAGGGTGCTGGAGCGGATCCGAAAGATCCCAAAGCTCGCTGACAACGCGTCTCTGGAAGCTCTGACGGATTACGCAGTGGCCATAAGAAACGTCGTTTCGACCGTCGAAGGATTCGACGGAACTCATCTCTCATCTCCGAAGTTACTGTCTGAGATGACACAGAAGCTGCCGCGCGTTGAACGCATGATGTGGATCATGTCGCGGGCGGACATCCGGGAGAAAGCTACCCCCCGGGACTTAGCGCTGTGGCTAGCGAAGTTGACCGGAGCGATTCCGAATGCAGGCTGCATCGGAATCAACACAGAACCACCGAGAGTCGAGAGGAAGTACGTACAGGAAAGGCACGTATTTCTTACTCAAGATAAAATATGTTTGTGTTGTGAAGCCAGTGGGCATGAGATGCCAAAGTGTCAGAAGTTTCTTCGGAGGAGGACAAATGAGAGATGGGCGTTGGTACGGAATATGGGTGTGTGTTACCAGTGTTTGAAAAAAGGACACCAATCGAACCGCTGCGTGGAGGCTAAGTGCAACGAGTGCAATGAACGTCACCATCAAGCGCTCCACCAGCGTCGAAGTGATGCAAGATCGGACAATGGATCTGTGCATGAACATGAATCAGTGAACGGCCAAAGCGAACATGTGTTAGTGACAAGATGGACAGGTGTGCCGGTTACCTTCAAGGTTGTGCCGATAGACTTGATGGGCCCGCGTGGAGTGCTTAAGATCCACGCGCTTCTGGATGAGGGATCATCTGTCACTCTCCTCGACGAAGAGGTTGCGCGCACTATTGGCGCCACCGGAGATAGTGAAACTATCCGGATTGCCGGCGCGAATGGAAAAGTAGACACGCTACGTTCACAGCGTGTCGGAGTAACAATTGTTGCGAACAATTGTGAATATGGCATTCATGCGCACACCATGAGAGCGATAAACCTGCCACACAGGAATGCAAGCAGTGCATTTCAGAATAAGAGTACGGTCAGACCGAAGATGTTGATCGGTTTGGACTACACTACTCTAATGATGTCGACGGGCCCACCGGTGTTACATGCCGATGGGCTATTGACAGTTGAAACTGCCTTGGGTGCAGTTACATATGGAGGTACTGTGCATCCCAAGTGCAATCTTGAGATTGAACGGCGCCGCGCTTTAGACACGCGTGTGGCCGAACTGCCAGAAAGGGCAGAGAGAACCCTCGACGTGAACTCTACGGGAGTCACCACCGCCGAGCGAAGCCGCGTTACTGATGTGCGCGCAACAGAGCGAGATTTAGATGAGAATCTCAAAGTGAATTTTGTGGGCGTTATCGCCAGTGAATGGAGGCGCGCTGCAGATGTGCACGCCGCGAAGCTGCCAAGCAGCTCACCACGGGGCCGAGTCCGAAAAGGCGGACTTGTGAAATGTGTTCACGCCGACACTAAGAGAGTCGGCGCTATGATCCGGAGCCGCGCTGCGGACTCGCGTGTAATTGAGAAGAGTACAGAGGACATCCCCGTCGACCTGACTTGTGACGGGGGGAGCACGGATCTCGCGAGATCAGGGCTACGCTGTCGGAAGCCACGCTTTCAATGGAAAGAGGAGTGGCGAAAAGAGAAGGCGCTCAGCAAGCCGCAGCCTCCGCTTAAAGGTCGGCCCGCTGAGGCCAATACTTCGCTCAGGATGTCACCGGTTGCCCATCGCAGGCTTGAAATCATAGGGCCAGCGATGGTGTTACCAGCCGGCGGAAGAAACATCGCTACGGGGCGCATCGCCCGACATACGGACATGGTTCGGCGTCGATGGCCCAAAAACTTCCTGGCGCGCCTACGAGGATGGCGCGGCCCAGCGCCAGTGATCTGGGAAAATGTGGAGAACAGCGCGTCCTACGGGGCCCTTGGTAAAGGCAAGCTGCATGGGGGGAGTGTATCGGACGCGCTTAAGTGAGAAGTCCTAGCTAGGTACCCCGGTATTTGTTAGCTATGGGCTAGACCTCTAATAAAGATATTTGATCACTTTCGGGTCTGGTCATAGCAATACCGGGGCAGATGTAGAAAGGGATTTGTGTAAAATTGAATTACTGTTTGTTGTATATGTGTTTTGTGCTATTTTATTGTTATGAAGTGTTCATATTATTTGTTTGTATTGCTTTGTGTCGCTCGTCATGGCTCCAAGCAAATGGCCCGTACGGGCGGAATGCGCCCGTATTTACGTCGTCCGCGGCCGGTAAGTGGCCGAGAGTGGAGGGGGTTGTGCCCTCCGCGCCGCCTCGAGCCAATCGGCGCGGCGATACGGAGCCATTTGCCGAGCGTGGCGAGCGAGGGTTTATAACGTGTACACTTTTGTATAGTAAATTAGTTGAGCTCCGCGCTTGTAACTGAAAAGTCGTGTGTTGTTATTTTCGCCTCCACCCTGAAGTACTCCCGCCATCTTGACTTCGCCTCCGCTCTGCCCGCCGACTGCCTTCGCCTCTTTAGACCACTTGGACCGGGTGGAAAGTCCTTTTCAGGGCTACTGAGGTTGACGTGTGTGGTCGGCGCAGTCGTGCTCCTACCTCCCGACCTAGCCTTGTGTGTTGGCTTGGGAGGGTGGCTTCCCGTTTACGCCGGGAAGTCTGACTGCCGCAGACGCGGGCGACGGGCCAGCGCAAAACGTGGTAACGCGTACGTTACAAGTTTTGTCCACGAATTTCATGCAAAACATGTTTTGTCCAAACTAGTATTTTAAAATTTATGTATTTGAAAGGTGTGTGTCAGGTATATTAGTATTTAACTGTATTCCCTATGCATTTCTAAAGAAATAAATCTGTCTAGAATACCTATAAGAAATAATAGGCAGGTGTAATACATTTTTTCCATTTACCCAACAATCCGAGCCGGTGGACAAATCACTATTTGAATGTTTGCTCCTCACACATGGTACGAAGTTCGGACAATAGTTTAAGTACAGTGTCAGTGCGACCGCGGATACTCATAGGCCTGGGCAATGCGCATTGGATAGTGCGAAAGGAACAGGCAGAGTTTAGAAGTGACGGAATGATTTTAAGTGAAACACCGTTGGGCCGCGTCGCGTTCGGAGGCCGAATTATCGACAAAAATAATGCGAAAAATGTGAGTGAACCTAAAAACTGACACGTCAGTGCTCAAGTCGGACGAGCAAGTGAATAAACAGGGCCCGCCATCGCCTGAGGCAGAGCTAGCGTGCAGTGTTGCCATATATACAGATTTATCTGTATCCATACAGGTATTAGGCTGCCGTTACAGTTGATAGATTTTACTCAAGTTTTATACAGATTTTTGGAATTGGACATAGTCTATGATAAAACAGAAGAATTAAAAATATATATATAGATTCGAGCATGATTAACATTTGATAATTAGTAGGTGGGTTTTTTATTATTGGGTAGGGTACTATTTTATCTTGTCATGGCAACATTACGCAGCGTACTGCGGGATTCCCCAAAACATGTCTATTTTGTTCATGCGACCGAGTGTTCAGTTTTTATCATGTTCGACAAAAAGTCGCGTAAAACACAACGTTTTAATCAGTGCTGGCTGGAGAATTATTTTAAGACTTAGTTAAAAACAAGTGAAAAGGGTGAATAATATGCGTACTGTAAGTTCTGTTTAACAGATCTTGCTATTGGAGGTGGTGGTAAAAATGACCTTGTGCGGTATGCTGCTTACCTGTTTTCACATATGAACCTAGCCTCAGTTCCTAGCTCCTCTAGTGCTCAAAAGCCAGTTACAGATTTTTTCAAAAAAAGTGATATTACTGATGATGTTAAGGGAGGTGAAATTCTGTTAGCAACTTTTATTGCCGAACACAATATTTCCATGAATGTTATGGAACACCTTCCTCAATTGATAAAAACTATATGTAAAGATTCCACCATCGCAAAAGAACTTGCTTGTAGTCGGACGAAAACAACAGCTATTATAAAATCTGTGACCGGTGCTACAGAAAAAGAAAACCTAATAGCCGACTTGAAAACCAGCAAATTCTCACTTTTAATTGATGAAAGTACAGATAGGGGATGTGTTAAACTTTTATGTGTTGTCGTAAGATATTTTAAGAACAAGAAAATAAAAGATGCGTTTTTTGGCCTGGTACCCGTTCAAGATGCCACTGGCGAAAAACTATATGAACATCTTGTAAAATTATTTACAGAGAATGGTATCCCGTATAAAAATAATATGGTTGGATTTGCCGCGGACGGAGCAAATGCAATGATGGGTCAGCATAATTCTGTAGCAAGCAGATTACTCATAGATGTACCTAATCTATAAATTGTGAAATGCATTTGCCATTCTTTTGCTTTATGTGCATCGTATGCCTGCACAAAGTTACCCCGGGAACCTGAAGGCCTCGTGAGAGATGTATTCAATTATATCAGTGTACAAGTCCAAAACGATCTTGTGTATTAAGAGAATTTCAAGAGTTTCTTGCACTGAAGCCCCATAAAATGTTGCATCCGTGCCAAACGAGATAGCTCTCATTACGTCCTGCTGTAATGCGTGTTTTGGAACAATATCCGTTAGAATGCTACGCGGCGCAAAAGCGCTGCGATCGTTTGTATCGAAAATTGCGGCGCAGCGCAAAAGCGCTGCGAGTTTCAGTGTGTTTTCGGTGCTCCGCGGGAGTGCACGTACGCTAACCTCGCGCGTAATTTGTAATGAGAGTGCATTCTTATACATTTAAAAATAACTTTTATCGTTTTTTTATATTATTTTAAAAAAATAACCATGTCACGTGCTATTATTTCGAACGTTGATTCGATTCCTAGTGATTCTACGGGGAGTGAAACGACAGATACAAATAGTGATGATAGCAGTATTATAACGCATCGAAGAAAAAGATTGAGGATTGAAAGTGAGTCTTCTACCTCCTCTTCATCTACAGAAACAGAAGAAACACCAACTTTTGCCAAAATTCCTCCGACAAAAGTGTTTTCTAAATCAACAAATGATTTTTTCGAGACTCCTGGACCTAGGCGGGCGCCTCCTCCCGATGGCACACCCATAACCTATTTCAACATATGTGTCGCCTACTTTCAAAATCCGCCAGATCCAGTTTTATCAGATAATTAAGTATTTACTCTACCGGAATGCTGACTGTGGATTTTATTGTTTAAAATACTAATATACTTGCAAACCCCTCTAGATTTCACGTAAAAAATACTAAAAAACAGCGTTGTATTTCAAACTCCGCTAGATCCATGTAACTTGCCTTCAGACCTATATCGGCCAATCAGAGAGCGGGTATATTTGATCACGTGGTCAAAAATTAAGATGGCTTCATTGTCAGTTTGTCTCTCGTAGTAGTGTTTTGTGCTCTCTTTATTTGTGGATTTTTAGTAAAAATAATGTCTGATTTGACAAAAAATGTGCACCAAGTTCCTCCCGAGGAAGCTAGAAAACGTTTGGTTAATAAAAACAACTGGAAAAGAGAAGTGGAACGTCAGAATCGGTGAGTCAAAAATTGCTTGTTATTTATATACAGCATGTTCCTCCTTTAGAATAATTACCAACATGGCGTTTTCTTAATAAAAACTTTATTAGGGATTTAAAAAAAAATTAAACTAACAAAACTTTTAACTGAAGCAAAACATTGAACAATCAATCTTTTTTCAGATATTCATCGAAACAGTTACCTAGCCTGCCAAAGTGTAAACACGCAAATAATAACACATTTAAATGTTTAACTGTTTCTATGCAAGAAGTATCCAGAATGCATCGCAATTTTTATAAATCTGCCAATAAAATTGATCAGGATAATTATATATTACAGCATTGCCGTACCAAACAATGTAAAAGAGTTCGGCTAAAATCTGGAACCAGAGGCCCTAAAACCATGAGTGTTGATTATTACATTACAATCATTAATCCGCGCAAGCAATTAAGAATATGCAAAACTGCCTTTTTGCAAATATTAAATGTTGGTAAAGATAGGGTAACTGGCGTGTTACAACGCTCTTTTAATGAAACGGGAGCCTGGCAAAAGAAAAAAGGGGAGGAGACAGAAAAAGGAATATTTTTATCCAAAGACATCGTAGCGTTCACACATTTATCGAGTCTTTGCAAGCAGTTGAACCACATTATTGCCGTACTAAGTCATTAGTAAGATTATATTTACCGCCAGAGCTAAGCATTCGCAAATTGTGGACTATGATTAACGAAGTAAACCATGATTTACAAGTTAAACAGTCATTTTTTAGGAAGATTTTTAATAGAAAATATAATGTTGGTTTTGGGTCACCCTTAAAAGACACCTGCTCTCGTTGTTCTGAATTGAGCATCAGAATTAAAAGTGAGACTGATGTGACAATTAAACAAGAACTGATCACTCAAAAAAGAATCCACTCACTAAAAGCAAAAGCTTTTTATGATATGCTGAGAAATAATGAGGACGAAGTTGTAACCATATCGTTTGATTGCCAAAAAAACAATCCATTGCCAAAACTTCCAGACCAAGCTGCCTACTTTAGCAGGCAAATTAACTTGTTTAATTTTACTGCTGTTGTTGGAACTTCTAAAAGCTGTCTGGACAATGTTCACACATATTATTGGAGTGAAACCGATAACCCAAAGGCATCAAATCAAATTTCAAGCGCTGTATTTCATTTATTATCAACAATTGAAATAAGTAATAATAAAAGAATAATAAGACTTTTTGCAGACGGCTGCGGCGGACAAAACAAAAATAGTACACTTATTGGCATGTGCAGTAAATGGCTCCAATCTTATGCGCCACCGCAAATCACAAATTTAGAAATTATTTTTCCTATGGTCGGACACTCTTTCTTACCACCTGATAGAGTGTTTGCCCAAATTGAAAAGGAAACGAAAAAAATGTCAATTATTTGTGATCCTCAAATATATGTTGATATATTCAGAAAACATGGAAAGGTTTATCATCTTACAGAAGACGTTAATGTTTACAATTGGAAAGATGAAACTTCTAGAGCATTTAAGCCACCAGGATCTTGGCATTTCAAATTCAACCAAACTAAAAGATTTTTACTGAAACGTGGAAGACAAAATGTGAGCGTGCAAGGAGAAGAAAATTACAAGCATGACTTTTGTCAACCAAAGTATGTCAATAAAAAAGGAAAAACTTGTAGTGAATTAGAGCCTTCAATATTAAGGAGGGGAAATAAAATTACACCAGTAAAAATTAAGGACGTAATTACATTGCTGACCAAGCACTATGGCGAAGATTGGCGTAATCAACCATCTTTACAGTTCTATAAGAACGTTGAACAAACGAACGAAAACTTCGCACAACATGAAGATATAGAATGCGTCCCGTTAGTGGAAACTGAAAATTTTGTATAAAGTTGTATACTAATGTAAAACTTGTTTTTGTATGTGTTACTACATAATATTTTTAATTTTACCTAGAAATGTGTGTATATTACCTTTGCTTTTAGATTATTATGGTTAATATTGTATACCTTACCCATATTCTTTGATAAAATATTGTGTACTTTTATTTTGCTAATTAAATACATTGATACCTACTAAATTTTTCTTGTTATTTTGATGACACAAATAATTTTGGAGCAACCTGTATAGCCGAAATGACAATGATTGACAAATTTTAAGTTACTTGCGAAATCCGCCAGATCCTTGACTGTGATTAACAAAACCCGCCAGATCCAAAAGTGAATATCAATATCCGCTACATCCACATATATTTTTTAATTAACACATCTTTATTTTAAATACTGAAGAATTTTCGAGAAGAAAAAGGCAAAATTCTTAATTTCAAATTACTGTATTTTAAGATAGACAAATCTTTAAAACATAAATGTTACCCAGAGAATTTTGCATTTTTTGTAAAATCGACTTATATGGATCTGGCGGATTTTGAAGGTAGGCGACACATATATAATGGCAATTTCTAAGTACAATTCATGAGTAAGATTTTTTATTTTAACCTTGAAATAACGAGTAGTCATCACATATGTCAAACAATATAAAAAAAAACTAATTAAATATCAAGAATAATTCATTATATGTCAATTTTAGTTTTTTTTGAGAACTCGTAAATTTATTTGTCTTGCGGTGTAATTATTTTTTTATCTATTGCATAAAAGTTTTTTCTATGATGTTTTCTAACTTTTTAAAATATTTTTTGCTCAAAAAATATTTTATAATTATCATATTAATGTTCAAATAATCCTTACATATTTTTTTGAGTAATATTGTATTACTTTTGAAAAACATTTTTAATAATTGAGAAACTACTCATTTAACTATATTTTTTTTGTTCCCTTTGCTTTTATGTATTTTGTTTATAAAAAAATTTAAATATAATCGTAATTATCTTATAATTTGTTTAAATAAAGCATAATTTAATACTACTAAGAAAATGAGTTTTGATATGTTTTTTCAAAATATTATAATTTTGAAGCCGTTAATACCATATTTTTAATTTTTTTGTATCCATCTTGTTTATATTTTATCTATGCAATAAAAAAATAAAAATACAAAAAATCTTTTTTTTTTATTACAAAATTTTTGTTTTGATTTTACCATGAAAATGCTAAAATACCTAAATTTCAAGTCTCGCGGCGAATTTTAGAGTAAAAATTATTTTTTACTTATTTTCCCCTTAATCTCCAGGCCATAAAACATCTTTTCCGCATAGGTAGATGTTGAAATTCCGAAAAATTAGAAATCACTCCACCTTAATGGTCACACTCAGATTGTTAATTCCGATCACCATATGACTCCAGAAATGCATAACCAGATTGGCTACAACCGTCAAACGTTTTTCCGGCAAGATGGAGCCACTTCCCACGTCGCAAATAACAAGATAACTGCTCTTCACGATTTATTCCCTTAAGAGTAATAAGTCGCCGAGGAGACATCAACTAGCCACCAGAGTCCAGATTTATACCTGCTGATTTTTTTCTATGGGGGCTACTTAAAAAGTAAAGTATTCAACCTGCTACCACCCAACTTGAATGTGTTAAAGCAAAGAATCAAAGAAGAAATCAACGCTGTTTCAAGAGCGATGCTCCAGCGAGTGATTGGAAATTTTAGTGCCAGGCTAAATGACTGTGAAGTGGATGGTGCACATTTAAATAATTCAACAGTAAATAAAACCGAGTTTGAACTAATCCTGGTATTTTTTTAAGTATCAAAAACGAAAAACATTCTGAAACACCTTTATTTAAAAATGAACTGATGGATGAGTTGATAAAATCCTTAAAAATAGACAACAGGCTCCTACTAAATGCTATGTAAATCTTAACTTTGGAACACAACGCAACAGTCAAAGGATAAAAACAATAGAAGTCTGGTGATTTTACCACAAATATTTTGACGCCATTGTCGTAAATAACTGTGTTCAAAAATGGGATTTATTGTGGTAAAGGGAGAGCGAACCTCTGATCTCTTAATAGCGTCAAACATGAACGCCCAGAACAGCACAGTTTTTGTAACATTAAATAATTCCTTAAAGGTGCTAACTTATGTAACTGGCTCACTCTGCTCCGTGAACTACGCGCGCCATTCCTTCCTGAATGAGATTGAGGTGAGCGAGGTCTTTGTGAACTGTTTCTATGAGGTGGGTCATGCCCTTCTGTTGCATGGACAGGAACTGTTTGATGTCGCCTTGCGATCCTGCAAAAAAAATACACTTTTATTTAATTATATATAACTTATTGTCTCAAACTAAATTCAAAGTAGGTGCAGTGTAACTGACCATTTTGTTTGAGTGTCTAATTTTGACATTTTACTAAATAGTGACATGCGGTTGACGCGTGTTTAGGAAGAATAAAGTCTTTACATCAATAAATTGCAATGCAGAAAGTTAAAAAAATTGGCAATAGTAATATTATTTGATGCTATGAATATAATGTGAAAAGGAGATAGTTTCAACAGTTATCATAAAAGTGTGAAACAGTTTTGCCGCGATGTAAATGACAGTTGAAATTTTGTGGTGCTATACAAAAAAAAGTGATACCATATAAATAAAATTTCCCAATAATTAGGGAAAAAATTGTTGTATGCATTTTATGCAAATTCAAAATTTTATTTTCGTGTTTTTAAGGTTAAATACCTAGATTAAATTATTTAAACATGTATTTTTTTTATTCAATATACAAAAAAAACATTGTAGTATTGCTCGAAAAAATACAAAATATTTTTAATTATATCATTGGTAAGTATGAATAATCCCCAATCATGACAGTTCTTACAATTTCTCTGCAGTATATTTAGTATTGTCTAGTACAATAATTATATTTTAATGCAATTTCATTTTTCCATACATTTTTCATTTCCTCACTTTTTTTGTTACTCCCTTAAAAAACGCAAAACAATGGTTTTACTGTACTTTGAAACGTAATATATTCAGTTAGAATCAATTATGTGTTGTGATAGATTTCCAGTTTCCGGGTAGCCATATTTAGCGGGTTTATTTTTTTAGGGTACGGGGTTCTCGTTTTTGATGTCAAGAGAACTCACTAATTTGAGCTCCTGACTTCACGAAAAAATGGTAGTTCAATTACAAATTTTTGGCTTTTATGATTTCTCTACACTTAAGTAAAATGGTTCAGTGTAATGATAATAATACCTTGGTCCATAGAGTATCGCTCAGAGGATTGTGTAGTAGCTTGACATCTTTGCATCCTCATTTGGGATAAAAATTCACTCAGCCGGCCCTGTAAAATATCATCATAAATAATGGTGCATTTAAAAAAATTATGTACAGTCTTGTAATTTTGGTCTTAAGGATTATTAAATTTTGCCATAGAACTTGTAATCATACGGAGAAAAAAGATGTTTACATCACAAGAAACGTATGTTTTACAAATATGTGCATGTCTAGAAACCATTTTTCATTTCAGAATAAGGATTGTATTGAGAATACATATCAAGTTTAGGATAATTGCTTCAAATCACAATTTCAGTCAACTTGTTTTATTATGTTTTTAACCAATTATTTAGTCTTATACACATTCTGGCGAAAGGATTGCGCCAATAGATGTTTGCACTTTAAACACTTGCCAGAATGTGTATAAAACCTACACGCATTTAAAATTATAGTCCTTAAAATATAGAACTTATAATTAGAAATCAAACACTGATTTGAGTCTACTGAATACTTTATTTTATTTTTACAAATATAAACATATAAAAATAAAACTTCGTGACAATTGTTTCGCCTTATTAGGGCATTTTCAAACGAATGTGAAGATTATTTGGATTGAATGTCCTTATATAGTTATATAATTCAAGGTACTTAAGTAGAAAATAAAAATAATCTTATGAACTATAGCATTTGTAAAAATAAAATAAAGTATTCAGTAGACTCAAATCAGTGTTTGATTTCTAATTATAAGTTTAAATATGGAGTTCTACAAAATAAACACCAAATCAATCAATCAACTTAAAATATAGCTTGATAAGAATTACAGTTGTCAGCAAAAGTGACGACATAACTTTGTAGTAACGTCTAAGGAGTGATTAATATTGACACACAAAAAATCATTTGTATCTGGCATGTTAATTATTTTTTTAATACAATGCTTGGCATATAAATCAACACAAATTTATAAAATCAGTTTATTATATAAATAAAAGACGAGTGATACTTTAATCCACAAATTTGGAATATCCAGTGACCGGTTTCATCGCTTTCGCAACATCTTCGAGACTGGTATCTTTATTAAGGAGCTCAATGTATTTATACAAAACAGAGGTAAGGATAAATAATTCAAAATTATATGAAAGTAAATTAAATAAAGTTATTTTTATCTTAAGGATCATTATCGTTTTTTTTTTGGGTTAACTAATGTGTTGATAAAATGTTTTTTTAATGAGTTTAAGGATTAAAGTATCACTGGTCTTTTATATGTATAATAAATTACAGTGAACTTCCATCAAGAATTTTCACTTACAAACTTAAATGTTTAATGTAAAATCAGCTTTAAAACTAAAATAAACCTAATTATTAACGACGTTCTTACAAGGTTACATCATTTTGCAAAAATGTTAGAGATGGGACAAATTGATCAATGTAAATCGATCAAATAAAAAAATAATTCATTTGATGTTGTTTATGAAAAAAGTACAAATGTCTTATTTTTTGGTGAATAATTGTCTTAAACACACTATTTTTTTGCTTTTTGGCTTGTTTTTCCGTTTTTATATCAATTTTCAGAAACAGAGTTTCATGTTTGCATGAAAAAACTGATGAAATTGATTTGATTGGTACATGATCAGTGATCAGTAATTTCCCATCACTAGTGACATTAGTTTGGCAGCTGTCATTTTAATCAAGCTATATTTTAAGGACTATAGGTTCTGACAATCATGAAGTAAATGTTTACTGTTTTTGGAGTGAGAGTTTAATTTTATTTTGAAACTTTTCCATGGATTAATCCTTTAAACTCTATTTATTTTACACTCACCAAGGAGAGTTTTAAAAATATATTTATATATTGACAGTTGTAAAAATTTGATTTCATATTTTTTAATAGAAATCTGTTTTATCAAGTATTTTTTTCATTAGTTAAGTTTATTTTTTCTCCAATAGATGGCAATAATCGTAGAATTTTACGTCGAAAAATAAGAAAGTTACAATTTTTTTTACACGATGATTCGCTAGGGTGAGTGACTCCCACCATATGAGTTGTGGCGTATTTTTATTATGGGTGAGTGAAACATGGAACTGGCAGAGGAAGGATGAAAGCCGAGTGAACACAATTGAAATGCAATCTCTTCAACAAATGTGTGGGAAATCAATGTATGACATGGTTACGAATGATGAAATCAGGCGAGAGTGTAAATCTGAGTCAAGTATAATTGATAAGATTAAGAAAGGGTCTTTGAGATGGTTTGGTCACGTAGAATGAATGGTAAAACAAGTATATATGGCGAAAATGAATGGTAACGTGAGACGTGGATGACCAAGGAAGACGTGGCATGATTAGATAAACCAAAATTTTTAGTCTAGTCATGTCAAAAACAGACAGAACCGAAGGGCATGTATGAAGAAGCTAGGAATGTATGCCATGATAGACGTGTGTGGCGGTCCATTCTCTCTGCCTACCCCTACGGAGAAATGGCGCGATGGTAGTAGTAGAAGGTTAGAACTTTGGAACTTTTAGAAGGGTATATAATTTACAAGCATGCCTTTGCGGATGACATACTCATAGCCATAGCGGACAACGACCTAAGAAATGCAGAGTCTCAAGCCAACAGTGTTCTTAAAATTCTCAGTCAATGGGGAACCAAAGTCAAGCTTTCGTTTGCTGCAGAAAAAAAAAATTGTATGCTCATCACGCGAAGAAAAAACTTTCAGACACCAATTCTTTATATGAACAATATTGCTATTGCAAATGTCACCAATTTTAAGGTTTTAGGTGTGGTTCTCGATGACCATTTAGCCTGGAATGCACATCTGGATCACATTTGTAATAAGCTTAACAATATTTATAAACAACTAACACAAGCCGCCAGGGCTACTTGGGGACTAAAGAGTGAGATTTTACAGATATTATACAAATATATAATAACGCCAATTGCTGTTTACGGCGCAAGTGTATGGGGTGATTCAGTCACGAAAAAGAAGAACATTAAAAAGCTGAGCAGTGTACAAAGAATGATTGCCATCCAAATTATAAAAGGATACCGAACTATTTCTACCGAGGCATCACTGGTAATCGCTGGTACTAAGCCCTTAGATATTGCGATAACTGAAAGATCTAAAATATATCATGCAAAACGTTACGGATATGTAAATGACATTCCCGAGGATAGAAATATTCAGCGATGCATAGATTATAAAGATCTACGACACCCAGCCACTCCTATTAAAATAAATATAATTATTGATGCTTAAATCACGAGCAACTTGTATGAAATAAACATCTTTACCGATGGCAGTAAAATGGAAGGACGAGTCGGAGCAGCATTTGTCATTTTTAAAAATAAAGTTGAAACTGCTAAAAGACAAATAAAGTTGGCAAATGAGTGTACTGTCTTCCAAAGTGAACTAGTGGCTATAAGAGAAGCTTTGAAGTGGACACTAAAAAATGCCAAAAATCCTGCAATTATGCTACATAGTGACAGCATGTCAAGCTTACAAGGATTGAATGATCCAAAGTCCACAGATCCAATTATTTACGAAATTAAAGAGCTTGCTGAAAAAAAATACCAAACATGTAAAAAACGAAATTGCAATGACATGGATTAAAGCACACGATGGCAACATGGAAAATGAGCGAGCGGATAATTTAGCGAAAAAAGCTTCCAAAATGAGAACTCTCCCTACCTATGACCATATTCCCATATTATATATTTAAAAAAATAGTACAAGAAACATCATACGATACTTGGAACAAAAGATATTTATCAAGTAATACAGGCAAAATAACGAAATTGTTTTTCAAAAATATAAAAGATGCCGAGATATTGGATACTTTTGGGCGGACTTACGAGCTGACTCAAATGCTTTCAAGTCATGGTGCTTTTCGAAAATATCTTCATAGATTTAAAATAAGAGAAAACGATAGCTGTCCTTGCGATGGACTCAGCTCTCAGGACGTCCTCCATATATTACTAGATTGTCCTATGTTTGATGCCGAGAGGTTAAACTGCATACAAATGTGCGCACAATACAGCCAAATTTTTGAAAACCAAGAGGAAGTTATAAAAAATGAAGCTACTGCCGAAAAATACATTGACTTTCTGAGGGGCATAGTTACAAAAATGAAAAAAATAATTAAGGAATTGACTCAGACTCGTGAAAAATAACTATTGTGCAAAATATACATACCAGGAAAAAAAGCTTTGTATGCATAAGCAAAGCAATGAATAACGGGAACAAGAGGGAGAAAAAAAAAAACTAGTAGGTGAGTGGGTTCCACCAAAGGAGTTTTAAGGGTTAAATTGCTTTTTGTTATGAGAGAAAAATATCTCGTTTAAGCTGTGCAAAAACGAGGTTGAGTAAAAATAATGTCAAATGAAAACTCACATTAAACTGTGTGGGGGCTGTGAGTTGCGAGTGCAGGGCTTCGAGACGACCCCGTAGCGTCTCCTCCTCCCCGGTCATGGCAGCTCCCGCTCTGCGCGCACTCTCTTGCCGCACAACCACCTAATTAAAGAAATTCATTAATAAATAAAGAGACAGACTGGAGTTTTCTGGGTCACATCATCGTCGTTCTCTTTCTTGCAAATGTTCATAGTACACCGCTGGTTGCGCCACTCTATGTGTTCTGTTCCCTAGTTCGCCCGCACCCAGAGTATTCCTCTGTTATCTGGTCTCCATATTATGATGCTCACATCAACAATATTGAATCAGTTCAACATCAATTTTTGAGAAAGATAGGCTGGAGGTTGGGCTTATCCAGAGACCAATGCTTGCTTTTACATTCCTCAATTTTTACACAGAAATGTTCAGGTCCCATTTTTTGTCATACATTATCCAAATATTCCCTCCAAATAACGTTTTTTACAATTTTCATCACGCCGGTTTTACGTTTAAAACTTTTGAAAATTAATTTGATGTGCGCAAAAAAGCTAAAAATTATGTCAAACTAAAAGGAGTACCGCGGTCCGCGCAGTGTCACATGAATAAAAGCAGGTAAACAACTATTAAAGTGTAAATTATTGTCTTAAACTAAATTCAAAGTAGGTGCAGTGTAATTGACCTTTCTGTTTAAGTGTCTTCGTTAAAGTTAGGTAGTTTTCATTTGAACAAAAACATTATTTTGATATGACAAATCTTGATACGCAGTTGACACACGTTTAGGAACAATTAAGTCTTCATATAAATAAATTGCGATGCATAAAGTTTAAAAATGTAACAATAGAAATTAAAAATACAAAAAGTTTCAAAAAGGAAGTAAAAAGTTATTATAAAAGTGTGGAACAGTTTTGCCGCGATCTAAATAAGTGACACTTGTTTTTAGTGAGCCATAAAAAATAAAGTGATACCATGTAAATAAAATTTTCTAACATTTAGGGAAAAATAGGTAAAAATATCAATAATCCTCAATAGGGAAATATCAGTTTTTTTATCTTTTCATAATTATAAATTAATAAGTGGTGGCTTTTTTTTGTACTTATCCTGCAACTATTCAAAGATACCATTACAACGCACCTATAGTCCTTAAAATATAGCGTGATTAGAATGACAGTTGTCAGTAAAAGTGATGACATAACATTGTAGTAACATCCAAGGAGTGATTTATATTGACACACGAAAAATCATTCGTAATCTGGTGTGTTAATTTATTTTAATACATTGCTTGAAACATAAATCAACATTAATATATAAAATCAGCTTTAAAACTAAAAGAAAACTAAAATAAACCTAATTATTAACGACGTTCTTACATCATTTTGCAAAAACGTTAGAGACGGGACAAATTGATCAATGTAAATTGATTGAATAAAAAAATAATTCATTTGATGTTGTTCATGAAAAAAAAATTGTCTTAAACACACTATAATAGGCTTGTTTTTGCGTTTTTTTTTTGAGTTTCATGTTTGCATGAAAAAACTGATAAAATTGATTTGATCGGTACATGATCGGTGATCAGTAATTTCCCATCACTTATTGACATTGGTTTGGCAGCTGTCATTTTAATCAAGCTAAATTTTAAGGACTACTGTAAACCATTTTCCCATATAAATCTCTAGTGTCTTAGCTTTGCACTCCTCCGAGATCTGCTGGGTCAAAACAGGTTAAAAGGTTTTTAAGATGTATTTTAATTACGGAAAGTAGCCTGTGATGAAGGTGCATATGTCGCCGGGTCTGATCTTGCAGGGTGGCCTGTGAGGCTGCGTGTTTGGCCTTCAGCTCCATGATCTCCGAGGAAGCCTGCGTCAGGAAGTTGGCGTGCAGCTGCGTCTCTTCCGTCTGGGACTGGATCCGCTGCTTGATCTGCAAACGGTTGGCTCGCAATAACACAGGGAAATGGATAACCGGCATTGGTGTACAGTGACGTTTTCGATTAGGGAAGCAGTCAATAAGAATTGGGTACCAGCTAGCTACACAATATACGGGTTCCTTGAGGTATTTTTAACAAAAATAGCTATTGAATACTGACTTTTGGATGGCGTTCCGGACGCATAAAAATAAATATAGTTAAATGCAGCTAGGAACCCCGTTATTTGTAGACTGAGTGCTGGCTCCCAACAAAGATAAATGATTCGCTTTCGAGCCTGGCCTCGGTAATACCGGGGCAAATATAGCCAGAGAAAACTTAGTATTATTAATTAATTGAAATAAATGAACCCGTATTGAAAAAAAGCCCTAAAAAGGGCCATTGTATTATGTTTGTCATGTTGTGCGCGTCGCAGCTACCGGCAAAACGGCCCTGTAACGACCTTTATGTGCCCTGCGGCCGGCGGTGTGCGGCAAGTGGTGGGGGTGAGCTACCCCCGCCACTCTAGGCCGGCCGGCGCAGCGGTTTGGCTAGCCCCGCGGAGCTCGACGTGCGCCGCTTTATAATGTGTTGAATTTTGAGGAGTAAATAAGTTGAGTTCCTAACTCTGCAGTTTACACGTGTTTTATTGAGTTTTCCGTCCTGTTTGCTTCCTGCACTTCGCTCCGCCCTGCCAGCTGTCCGCTTTCGCCTCTCTACACCACTTGAACCAGGTGGAAAGTCCTTTTCAGGGCTATTGAGGTTGACCTGTGGTCGGCGCATTTGTGCCCCTACCTTCCGAATTTGTCTTTGACTTTGACGATTCCACCTCAATCCCAAGATAAACTTCCTTTCCAGCGGGATAGCCTCAGACTGGAATAAATTGCCAATCTGTTGTCCATTCCATTTCAGTCAACCAGTTCAAAAACCGTTTGTATACTTTTATTTAAAGATGAATGCAGAAAAAACCCAGTACGCGATATATAGGCGCACCAGCAAAGGCTGCCTGCCTATAATAAATAATAATAGGCAAAATGTTAGACAGTGTGATCAATTTAACCAGCCGTCGACAGCTCTGTGAATACCTAAACTTGCATATTTTCCTATCAAGAATGTTCTCCGTCTCTAGAGATAACTTATTTTGGATAAAAAGAAGAGATCATACCTCACTAAATCCCACCATTGGTACTGGGAAGTATTTCTCTGGGTTAGGATTGTCAGCTTGAGCCTGTTTCCACAGCCGCGGGTCGATACCTGTAACCCAAGTGTTATAATATATAATGTAGATTTCCATATTCTCCACTCAAAAATGTTTTCCCTCTCTGCTGCAATAAACTTAGATTAGAATTATTTATTAATTCTTAAAAGACTGAGCTAAAAAAATCCCTCTGGAGACGTGTTACATTAAGCAAAAGATGAGATATTTTGCTCAATGCGAATTTAGTCATTCTTTAACCACCAGCCGGGTTATGACGTAACCTTGACATTTAATTCGAAACCAAAAGAAAAGAAAGAACTAAGATAGACCAGATCTTGTCTCGAAGTAATAATTATTTTAATTTTTTTGTCCTAGCTTTAATTTTATTAAGTTGTATTTTATTTCATTTGCACCTGTATTTAGTATAAGAAAATTTGTTTACCATTGTTGGAATGGAATGTATAAGTCTGTCAATAAATAAATAATAATAATAAAATTGACTGTGTCGTGAAAGCATGCAAAAACTGTCCGGATAAAAGGAAAAAGACTTTTTATTGATATGTAGGTACCTAGGTACCTGTTTATGTTTGAATTCCAAAACATAAAATGATTAATTTTCAAACATAGAATTCTTTTTGCAAATGTCAAACTCTGCGCTACTTACCAACAGTGGTGCATTTTGTGTAAGAAACTGTTTTTCAAAAATGTATCAAATGTCAGTTAAACTTATTTAAGCATTACTAAAAATAAGTTAATATGTAGAAATTAAGAAATCCTATGGAAATTAATCAATTCAGTATCCATTAAAAATAATTGATGTTTCTAAAATTTGAAAATTTTAAGCTGCAAAAAAACCACATTCTCAGAATTTTTAGGAATATGCATTTCATCACCATATCATTCCCTTTCCGCACCTAATGGTGCATAGGGCACTGAATTAGTACACCAATCGCAGCGTATCTTGATCATTTATGATGCATGAAGGTAAGGTGATCAGTCTTACGCTTCAGGTACCAATCCAAGGACTTTGAAATATTCCAGTGTGAAAACACCCTTTTAAATCAATATTTCATATCAACCGCGTCGGGAATCGAACCCGAGACCTCTTGCACGGTTGGCAAATGCGCTGACTGACCATTACACCACAAGGCCGACAAATAATATCTTTAAATATCTAAACTTATTAAATATCTTTAACTTCCTTTAAAAGTGAAATTTCCAAAAATAATTCAAGTTATGATGTTGCGCCTTGAATCCGCAGCCTATATTATGCAGGTGATGTGCAGTTCTGTATGTAGGCAGTAGGCACATAATAAATGAACACTGTATGGTCAACTATAGTTGTATTATTTATTGTAATGTGCAACTGTGTGACCAATATTCATTTACATTTCTAGTAATATTATAAGTTTTGTATGATTACTTATTTTATGTTATGTATAATTTTTATGTGACAACATTTACAATAACAATATTATGTGGAAGCCTCTAATTGGACTTCATGATATGTATTTATGGTATAATTGATTCTTATAAATGTATAAATGTCTGTTGGCTTTCCAATGAAATAAAATAAAAATAAAAAATAAAATAAATGCATTTCAGTCGAATGCAACCCAGGAAGTTCTATGAAAAACACATATTTGCTCCTAACTTTTTTTCTGATGAACATATTGAAGATATTATTATTTACAAACCTAAGTCACGTAAATTAGATTATTTTGCAAAATAACGAATGTAAATTGGTCCAGTAATCCAGTCTATAAAGGACAAACATACATACATGTATTTTTATATATATAGATTCAATTGGTGTGTGTCAGTGAGTAATGAATTTTCTTACCCGGCGGTGGAGTCTCCAGGTACTCCTGCATCTGGCGGGCGTCAGGGCGAGTGTGGGCTCGGGCGGCTGTCACACCCAGCGTGGTCAGCTGCTGACGCTGCAGAGGCCCGCCCAGGAACTGAGCCACCTCGGAAGCCGACAGCTTGGAACCCGTGCCGCCTGTAGCTGATTTCTCGCTCACGTACATCATTGCCTGGAAAATAAGACCGCATATATTTCGCATTTTGGAATGTTTAATAATAAGCAGTTGAAATTATTATTTTTATTATTTTAATAGACTCAAAATCCTTTATCACCCGCAGCAAACATCCAAAGGTTATCATGCTCGTAGTTGTTATATTTTGTATATTTATTTATTGACTTGACAATTGTAATCTGCATTATTTTAAGGGATTTTTAACCCATCACGTAATGGAGACTGTAGACATAAGTTAGAAATTAATGAATAGAACGCAGATAGCTGCTAAACTACGTACAGAAAAACAGATCCATATCATATATTTATTTTTACATAATTAGCATAATTTGCAACAATGTTTGAGTATGTCCAAATGCTTGCAGACTGGCTGGATTTCCTCCCTAGGGAGTTATTCATATTTAAATTAATTGCAATAGAGGGGGAAAACATTTTTGAGAAGGGAATATAGAAGTCTAGGCAACATGGGCAGAATGGTGAATGTTACACAGTGTGTAAAGTGGCCACTTAAACCAGCCAATGACAGGTCATAAGCCCTGTAAATGCGTAGACTTCCATTTTTACCTTCTCAATAATGTTTTCCCTGTCTGTGGCAATTAATTTAAATAGGCATAAATTTCCTTTAACATATATTGATATTTAAAAAAATAAATTTATAAATATTTTAAAAAATACATACAGTGAAACTCCCTTTTTACGTTTTTCAAGGGAGCAAGAAAAAAAAGTGTAAAACTGAGGAAAACGCTAAAGTGAGGAAATGAAAAATGTATGCAAAAAAATGGGAATTACATTAAAATAAAATTGATCGACTACACTATAGTGTACATATACTTCCAGAAAAATTGTGAAAACGGTGATAAGTGGAAGTTGTCAATTATTTTTTTTGCCTATTTTCAATGATTTCACTAAAAATATTTTTATATTGGTTCAAACAATATTTTGTAATCTGTTTTTTTTATTTGATTTAATTATTTTATGAGTAAATAAAACAAAACGAAAATAGAATTTTGAATTTGCATAAAATAACAAAAATTTAGTAACAACAAAGTTTTAATATCAATAAATTGCGATGTTTAAAACATAACAATATTTAAAGTTATAAAAAAGATGTTTTAAAAAGTTGTCATAAAAGTGTGAAACAATTTTGCAGCGATCTATATGACAGTTGTTTTTAGTGATGCCATAGAACAAAAGTGATACCATATAAATGAAATTTTCCAACATTTAGGGAAAAAATACTGTACATTATTTTATGCAAATTCAAAATTTTATTTTTGTTATTTTTTAATTACACATACAATAATTTTAACATGCTATTTTTAAATCAAACAAAAAAACCAATTACATAATACTGTTTGAAAAAATACAAAATATACAAAAATTAACTTAACAATAGAATCACCATGTAAAGCGCCCTTGAGGTATTTTATTACGAAAATGGCGCTATATAAGTTATCCATAATTATTATTATTATATTCACTATAATAGTGTAGCAAATTAATTTTATTTTTATTTAATTCCTATTTTTTCGATACATTTTTCATTTCCTCACTTCAGCGTTTCCCTCAGTTTTACACTTTTTTCTCGCTCCTTTGAAAAACGAAAAAAGGGGGGTTTTAATGTATAAAAAAAAAGACACTGAACTTCATTTAATATATATTTGTTTTTAAATATAAGATTAAATATTGCTTTACCTGTGATGTAGTAGGGGATGTAGCAGTAATGGAGTAAATGGTGATACTAAGGTTAGGTTTGTTCCCAAATAAGGCACTCAGGGATGTCTGTATCTGAACTTGCTGCGTTCTGTAATACCAACACAATACATTTTATTTTAAAACGAACACTTTTACATTATAAATCACGGGAATTAGGACTTGTCTTAAAAAATGTAAATTAAACTGTTGGTAATTAAATGTTACCTCAATGTCAAATGAATAAATAGTTTATCAAAATTTTTAATAAAAAAAATATGTTTGGTGAACTAGCTCATAGCAGGCAGGCCAACGTTTGGGCAGGACAATGTGTGTCAGGTCCGCTAGTAATTCTATAAATATACAATAGCCGTATCAAAAATTCCAAATCCCTCAAACAACTAGACACTACCTAAAGGTCTTTTTAAAAATTATTTCAATAATAGATTTTTGAGCGGGCTCAAGAGGTTTTGTATTGATTTGTTAGTGCCTCCCCATCCTATTACGCCACAATATTCCTAATATTTTTTAAACATAGTTACTTGAGTTCCTCCTGGGACTTGTTGAAGACCAGCTGTATTAGGCCGTCCTTGTCCTGAACTGTGGGTAGGCAGCTGTAGCCGATGGCCTTGAACCTGCATAGTGGGTTGTGCTCCGACAGCTCTAGGGGGGGCTGGTTATTGGCGTAGTACACCTTTCCTGGAAGACCACATTGATCAAATCGAATCCAGTCTACATCAACAAACGTTTGGACATATTGCAAAATATTGTTGGTTAATTCACTCCGATATAAAGCGGATGAATCACCAAGCAATGTCATTGTGGCTTTGGATAAAGAAAGTCTTAATATCGCACCTTAGCGATGTTGTAATTTTTCACTGCCTTGTTATAATTATGTAAAGGTTCATAGAACCGTAAATAAATCAATAATGGCACAAGTCTAAAATTGAGGTTTTTTTTAGTTGGAGAAATGTTCTTGAAAATATTTCTCATTCGTATATTATTCAACAGCATGTTTATTTATTAACGGACATTGTCCATGTATACAATTTATAAGGTTTAAATATTACAATAAAAGAATAGTTTAAAACATTTAAAAAAAAAAGAAAAGAAGCATTGACAAACATCAGGGACATCGAGACAAGATCTGGACTATTTATTTAGTGCTCGTTTAAATCGTTGTAAACTTAAACCAAAAAAGTCCAGATCTTGTCTCGAGTTAATAATATGACAAAGACGGGTCATTGGAGAATTAAGGCCATAGTTTGTTCTATGCTGATCGATGAACAGTACTTCATTGTTTCTCAATCTACGACTCGGAATATTGAATTTTACTAGTCCCAGTAATGATGGAACATCGATTATACCATTTAGTATGCCGAACATATATATGGAGTCAATATTAGTTCTACGTTTTTGTAGACAATGTTCTTGGTAGTATCATACATGATCAATATAGGCAATATGCAGGCAATTGGTAAAATAAACCAAAGTAGGGAACAAAATGCCGAACACTCTTCTAGTGGTACGGAAGGCCGGTTGAAAAAAATCGTTGTATGAATTTTATGCAAATTAAAATTTTTATTTTCGTGTTTTTAAGGTTGAGTACCTACATAAAATTATTTAAACATGTTTTTTTTATAATTCAATAAAAAATAACACACTGTAGTATTGCTTGAAAACATACAAAATATTTTTAACTAAACCATTGGTAAATATGAATAATCCCTAATTATGACAGTTCTTAAAATTTTTCTGCAGTATATTTAGTATGGTCTAGAACAATATTTATATTTTAATGAAATTTAATTTTTTCCATACATTTTTCATTTCCTCACTTTAAAGTTTTCCTCAGTTTTACACTTTTTTGTTGCTCCCTTGAAAATCGTAAAACAGGAGTTTTACTGTAATTGCCATGCCCCGGTGGCGTGATGGGTAAGATACTTGCCATGCGCACAGAGGGGTTCCAGGTTCGATTCCCGGTGAGATTACAAAAAATAAATGTGATTTTCTCAGGCCTGTTTTTTGGCCTGTTATGGTGCAAATAAACATCAATAATTTTTGTGTTAAAAAAAAAATTGTTGACATATTTTTTTTTTCGACACTTGAAAAAAGCAACACTAAAGCCAGTCAACGTATAGACTTCCATATTCCCTTCTCAACAATGTTTTCCCTCTCTGTTGCAATAAATAATTTCAACAATTTATGTGTTTATTGGAATAGATCGAACCAACTGGCCCGAGAGGAAGTAAAAAGTTTGTGAAATAATTCAATCAGATGAATCTTGATCACATCAATAAAGATTTGGCTGTTTTACTTCACAAAAGTCAACAGTTAGAAGAATTTAAGATATACAAGTGTTCGACTGAGGGCAGAATGGTGAATGTTACATTGTCAAGTGGCCACTTAAACCAGCCAACAGGTCACAAGCCCTGTAAATACCTAGAATTCCATATTTCCTTTTTGAAAATGTAATCCATATCTGATGTGATATGTGTACGTGAAGAATAAGCGGGCTGCTAAAAAAATGTTGCCGAATGGTCAAAATTTCGAGATGAGAAAATGTGCTGGCATCAATTTAAATCAGTACTTTTTAAATATTTAAAATAATTCTCACCGACTCCCCACTTGGCCAAGATGAAATTCCACTTGGCTAATATTTGGTCTCTCTCGTCACCGAACACGTTGACATTGAAGACAGCGCTCACCAGAGCCTCGTTAGGGTTCGGCGCTTGCGGCTAGAATAAAAAAATAGGTAAAATATGAGAGCAGGCGATAGGCACCGATTAACAAATTGCTAGTTCACGCGCTTATATGTTTTACGAATTGCGTTATTAATATGCTTTGAACTCTAATACAAAATGACTACAGAAACTCACCTTATACTGGGGTCATCCACCCTATTGTTAGCTTATTCACGCACAATGAGTTTGTGTAATTATGTAAATAACTAATGAGTGTGAGGGTCAAGGATTCAAAAATTACAATGAGGAATTCCACTGTTTTCTATTTTTTTTTCTATTAGCGTACTATTTAACTAAGCAAAAATATATTTACAATATTTGAGTTTGTCCAAATGTTCGTAGACAAAAGACTAATAATGAAACCATCTGGTCCAAGAAGAAGTTTAAAAACTGGAAAATTGTTTTCAGGCGTTGCCTAGTATGTGAAATAATTCAATCAGATGAATCTCTTCACAACAATAAAGGTTTCAGCTCTTTAACTTCACTAAAATCAACAGATGGAAGAATTGAAGAAATATGGATGATCAAACATAGGCAAAATGGTGAATGTTACACAGTGTGTAAAGTGGCCACTTAAACCAGCCAATGACAGGTCATAAGCCCTGTAAATGCCTAGACTTCCATATTCCCTTATTTAAGGTATTCTCCATCCCAGTTGTAATTTGTTAAAAATATTTTTTTTTTTTTTGTGCGTTATTTACAAAGATATGATTTTTTAAAGTTACATTTATCAAATACCGCGCCAAATGACTGTAATCAGTGTGTCACTTTTCAGTAGTGACGTCATGAAACGGTTGGCGTTCTTACTTTCACTGACCTGACAAGAATCTATGGAATATTGCTTTGATTACTTCATTTAGTTGATCGTAATTTGCTCATTTCTATGTTATGGTTGTTTTTAAGAACGTTTCGATTTAGAAAAACCTAGAAAGTTGACATAATCTCTGGTTGAAATGTCAACAAATTGAAATGTTTTCTATGGTCAAAACGTTCCTTACAAGGTGCGGGGGCTTTAAAGCGGAAACCGGAAATACTACACGTAGATATAAGGAGTGACGTCATTATTTACGATTTTAAAATGAATACTATTTTTAGCATTTTTTATTTATTTTTGCGTGCGTTTTTAAGAATTTCATCCTACTCCAAAATTTTTTAATATTCACGTGTACACGAAAACATTTTAAAAATTTAATTCCGGGTTGGGCTGGAATTCCTCATTGTAAAGTAATAAAGCAGCGATACAAAATCGCAAATACTTGTGGAGTCGATCAGTTTCTTATTCCCGAAGAAAAAGGTATTGTCCTCCACGGTGAAGTTATTAAAATTATTGAGTTAGGGAGGTAAATTTAAATTATAACATAACCACCTCTATATATTGTATTCATTTACCTGCTGTTGTTGCTGAGGTTGTCCGAAAGAACTAAGTCCGGCGCCGAAACCACCGAACCCAGTAGTGGCTCCGGTAGCACCGAGTGGTTTAGCACCGAAGTTGGTTCCGAAGCCCCCACCCGCTCCGAAACCGGTGTTTCCAGCACCAAAGCCGGTTCCCGCACCGAAAGAAGACCCGAACCCGCCGGCGGCGGCGCCGAACCCGGTCAGGGGCGCGCCGAACCCGGTGTTAGCAGCTCCGAACCCGGTGTTGGCGGCACCGAAGCCGGTGTTTGCGGCTCCGAAGCCCGTGTTCGGGGCGCCGAAGCCGGTGTTCGGGGCGCCGAAGCCGGTGTTCGGGGCGCCGAAGCCGGTTGGAGCCGGAGGTTTGAAAGCACCTAAACATAAGATTTCTTCATTGTATTTACGGCCCAAGACAATGATAGTAATTACACTAATGAAAATGTGAAGAAAAGGATTACATTACACACAACAAAAATATATTTAACAATGTTTGATTATGTCCAAATGCTTGCAGACTGGCTGGGAGGGAGTTGTTCATATTTAAATTCATTTCAACAGAGAGGGAAAACACTTTTGAGAAGGGAATATGGAAGTCTAGGCATTTACAGGGCTTATGACCTGTCATTGGCAATGAGTCATACATGACTTAAACCAGCTAATGACAGGTCATAAGCCCTGTAAATGCCTAGACTTCCATATTCCCTTCTCAAAAATATTTTCCCTCTCTGTTGAAATAAATTAAAAAAATTATTTAATGATGACAAAACAACTTGATATTTAAACCCACATATTATTTAGATTAACCAGTTCTGCTTTCATCCTCAAGACTGGTAAGTTTACTATAATAAAAAATTATTTTAACATAAACTGTCAAATAAAGGTGCGTTTGAGAATAGAATTTACCTGTTGTGTTGGTGCCGAATCCAGTGAAGGCCGAAGTCGTAGTGGCCGGGGCGCCAAATCCCCCGAACAGGGACGGGGCTGAGGTCGCCGCGGGGGCTCCGAACCCACCGAAACTCGTGTTGCCTAAAGTGCAAACCAAATAATATGGGGAAAATTCTAAGTTTATCTATTCAGTAATGAATAAAGTTAAAAGCCTTAATTTGTTGCAACAGATAGAAGAGTTTAGGAAATGTGGAAGTTTCAACATTTAGAGTTTAATTAAATCTTTTAATTTGCGTATACAGGTAAACGTCGTTTTGCGCCGATTTACAATTACGCCGGTTGGCGCCGGCGTGATATTCCCCGGTTTGGCCAACACCAGACGACAGAAGGTGCCGCGATTCTAATAGCAGACACACTTTTACACATTGTTTTATTCTATTGCCGTGTACGCGAGCAGCCGCGTGTGTGAAATTGTTTCCGAGTTAGTTTTCGTTTTGTGTTTATGATAAATAAAAAGGAATGATTATATTTTTTATTAAAATCATTAAACTAAAATATTTGTGGTTTATGCTATGATTCTGCAAGAAAGGAAGCAACAATCAAAGCAAATTAAATTGGAAGCTTTTTCAAAAAAAGTGTGAGAATTTTTTTTAGTACCGACGAACTGGTGAGTTATTTATTATAAAAAATTCATTATTTATATCATTATTACTTTCTTAAACATTTTTTAGATCTTAATTTTAATTTATACTTTTAATTTTCTTATTATTTTTTTTTTCTGTAAATATGAATTGAAATTCTCGATTTACTTTACTTTGTTTAATTTATTTTTTATCTTGTTTTGATTACATTTATGAGCACACACTATTTATATATGTGTTTATTTATTTTTTCTTATACTTAAAATATATTCAAGTAAATTACTATTCTTTAATTTTAATTGTATTATTTTACTCTATTTTCTTACTTTAAAAAAAATAAAAAATTCTTTAAACTATTTTTTATGTTTATTATTTTATACATATACATTATTATGTCTGTACTCTTCTTATTTGATTATTAATTAAAACCAATGTCTGAGCACCCGATGACAAACTATTATTTATCTTAATACTTTGTTTTCTTTATAATGTATTAATATTGTAATAATGTGTATATTCTATTGAATAAAGATTTTATGAAAAAAAAAAAAAGAGATTATTATTTATTTTGTAAACAAATTTAAACTGTATTTATTAAATACATTGATAATTTATTTTGAATATATATATATATATAGGATATGTATTCAATAAACATGTTAGATTGTCCTTAGAATTTTGATACGGAACCTAAATTTATATCTTTCGTTATATATTATTATTATTATTATTATTATATATATATATATATATATATATATATATACGGCCTAAGCCAATTACAACAGTTACATCAAGAAACATAAATGCAAGAAACTGAACAAAAAGAACATAAAACTATTTAGCAAAGACAAACAAGGACAAAACAATAATAGTATACAATATATTAAAAAACGAAAGACCAAAAACTTTGAGCTAAACCATGCCAATCCAACTTCATCCCACACTGTTTAGTCGCGAAGAGATCTACGAAAAGCCGGAAGATCTATCCCAAAATATTCCAAGTCGTGTGATGAATTGACTAATCTACACATTCTGGACATTGGGGCATAAAAACCAAAGTTGCTCTTGGAAGATTTTATAAATAGCAGATTTTGACTTCTGGTGACACGGCTGGGAACATGAAAAGAAATTGATTGCAACAGAGATGGGTCATCACTTTTAGCATTAAGTATTTTGAAAATGCATATAAGGTCCATCTCAGTTCTACGTCTCTCCAATGAAGACAGATTAAGAGATTGCTCTATTTCAAAATAAGAATAATTACCCCTTTGAAATCCGAGCAACCATGCCACTTTTCTTAGAAAACGGTGTTGGACAGACTCGATATGGTCAACATGAGTCCTGTAGAATGGAGACCAAATAGGAGAAGCGTATTCTAGATAGGGTCGAACTAGTGAGCAATAAAGAGTTTTGATGGTATTAATATTTTTGTCCGCCGTCACTCTATTGATAAAACCGAGAAGTTTGAGAGATTTGTTTACAATACGAGTATTATCAATGTGTTCACGATAGGAGAGTTTACGTGTTTATGTGTTCATTTAAGCCGATTTTTTTTACGCCGCTGTCTATCGGATCGGAACCCCGTCATAAAACGATGTTTACCTGTATTTTAATAAACACATGGTCAAAAAGGGTTATTATCCTGATTTAAAATTTAATCATCATTCAATAAATGTATCGACAAAAAGTCACATGTTACAAAATTATTACCTGCGCTGGAAACTGTCGGGGCACCAAACCCAGTGTTGGCGGCGCCCGGAGCGGTGCCGAAGCCAGTGAAGCCAGTCGGAGCAGCTGAAGCGGCCGCATTGGAACCGAAGGAGAAGGAACTATTACCAAACGCGGCTGAAAAAAATGCATAAAAAAATAATTTAGAATAGAGCCATAAAGTAAAATAGAATTTAGTATAGAGTAGAACACATTTGGAGGGCTTGTGGGGGTTTATAGTCCTTTGATTGATGGCACACACACACATGCAATAATCTCACGTGAAATAAAGACCAACGACCGATGACTGATGAGTTCATAATTTTATATTGAATACAATACAACATATTCTGCAAGACTAACAGTATTGTACATTAAAATAAGAGCAACGTCCTGCAGTACATTCACGCTATGAAGACATGAAGAACAAAGGAACGTTATTATTTTTTGTTACTTTACACACTTTCTATCATAATTATCCTCGGGAACTATAAAAAATGCAATAATTATTTTTTTTAACCAAATGACTATCTTAGGAATTTTCCGCCTCAGTATCTTTGATGGCTGATTTCAGCGAATAATAGCCTATTAAGTTATAATTTTTTTGTATTATCATGAAAGCTGAGAGTCTAGAGCAGTTTTCAAAGTTTTCCAAAAATAATGAAATTGCCTTTTTAGATTTTTAATTCAAAGTTGAAAATTCAAGTCTGACTCGCTCAAACGAAAATTCTCAATTTTAGGTCAAAACTTTTGGAGGTTCCATTAATGTTACGAAGCTGATTATTTTATGCGTAAAAGCACAATTCAAATTAAATAAGATGCAAAAAATATATTTCAAAAAACTTTACACAAATTACAAAAAAAAATAATTAAAACCGATCCGGTCGAAAATTTTCAAAAACCAATTTAAAAAATCATATATTAATATTATGTTAATAAAATTTGTATAAAACCACTCACCGACCTACCGGTTTCGAGACGTAACCCGTCTCTTCGTCAGGACAAGTTGGTGTAGTGTTGTTGTTACGTCTCGAAACCGGTAGGTCGGTGAGTGGTTTTATACAAATTTTATTAACATAATATTAAAATGTTGGACCACAAAGTTAATGCTTTGAATATTAATAATAAAAAATCATAACTCGAAAACTATGCAATATCGCGGAACATACATGGGGGTGATTCGAATACCCCTTAACATGAGGCACCTACATTTTTCCCTTGGACGTCACTTCTCCGGCCAACCTGTATATACCGTGGTATGTATGTATGGAAATCAAGTGCAAGCAGTAATGTCACAAAAAGATCTCAGAGTTGTGATAACTTGCGATCTTAAATGGGAATCACATATTATCGAAATTACACTTAATTCCCTCTTATACTTAATAAGGAAAACATTCGCTCATATCACCCAAGATTTGTTTCTTAAAATTTATAAAACATATGTTCGTCCACTCCTGGAGTATGCCTACCAACTCTGGAGTCCCTATTTAAAAAAAGACAGAGTTGTCGGAGAAAGTCCAGAGAAGAGCAACTAAAATGGTAGTTTCTCTAAGAAATAAATCGTACGAGGAGCGCTTAAGGGAGCTCGGGTTAAGTTCACTGGAAGAGCGGAGGCAGCGTGGTAAATTTAATGTCATTTAGACTTTTTTATTTTTTTTAAATGGAAAGTTATAAGCTCCTTGCAAATAAATTTGAGACGCACACCCATAGAGAGCACAAGGATATAATTATCAGGGAAAAACATTCCACTGTCTATGGTTATTTGACTCCTCAGAGGATTACAATATTCTTTTCATAATACAAATCCCGAGGACACAAAAAGTCTATAAGAATTGTTAACATTAATAATACATTTAATATTTGAAAAAACTCCAACATGTTTCTGAGAAAAGTATGTAATACATGCAATAATTATCACACTAAAAATGGATGTGAATACATTTTACGATTTTGATTAAAAGCTGGTACATTATTTTGTCAAACGACCAAAAGATGCGAGACTTGTTAAATTATGATAATTATACAATGTCATTTGTCATCCACGTCTGCTATTTGTTTTAATGTATGTTATTTATTTTACTGTATTTTGTGAAGCATGTATGTATGGAAATGTATCTGTAAATAATAAAGTGAAACCCCTATTTTACGACTTTTAAGGGACTGAAAAAAAAAACTTAAATGGAGGGAAAATGTAAATGGGTATTGAAAAAAACGACATTTTGAATTTTATTTTTTATTGACAAAATTATGTAGATGTTTGTTGAATTTTTTTTGTCTAATTCTTTTTCAATCAATCATATGAGGATCGCTTAAAGGAGCGGAGGTAGTGTGGTGACTCCATTGAAACATTCAAAATCTTAACTGAGCAATATAATGTACCCAAGCTGAAATCAATGTTCACTATGAATGAAAACCGCTGTCTCAGAGGTCATTCATTGAAACTCAACACTACCTCCTTCTCATCCAACCCCGGGAAGAACTTCCTGACAAACCGAGTCGTGGAGAAATGGAATGGCTTCCCGAGAAAGTGATCGGTGCTAGTTCTGTGAATGTTAACTAGACGCACACAGCAATGTATAATAACTATGTACACTCGATATACACGCATCAGCTTAACAGCTGCGAGTGTATTATTAATAATAATAATAATACGTCACAACTTGATAACTGCAAGAGTATATCCTATGATACTTGGGTTAGTTTGTATAAAACTTTTTTTAAATCTGGAATAACAAAGCCTTTATAAAACCTTTTCAAAAACAAATAGTATAAAAGAAAATTAATGTGGCATTTTTTGCACATCCGACACTGTTCTACGACCATGACGATATTTCTTAAGACCAAATATATGCATAATGCATGTATTCTGAAGTATTTATTTATTTTATTTTATTCAGAAAACATACAGTCATACGTAATAAGTATTAAAAACAACAATTTTTTAACATAAAAAGACCAATTAAGTTTTCATAAATTATGCAAAAGATATAAACATTAAAAGTGACAAAAAAATAAATAAATAAGAATTTCAAGTGAGAAAAGAATAATTGTTAACATTTGCGTTTTCCATGGAGGTTATAAATTAAAATAAATAAAAATACAGAATGTACACTCCGAGTCATCCACGCACACACACGAACGCACATATAAAACATGCACAAACATATACAGTAAGTATATTAATTACGTATACAGAAAGGTATTAAAAATTAAATTGACAAGACAATATTTTTTATTAGAACTCAACACAGGGCTCTTGGCCTCACAGAGTTAGAGATACGTTATTATTTTTTTGTAGTATGCATCTTTGTATGAATAAATATATTAAAATTGTTCCAGCATAAAGCTAGTTACTTTTATAAAAATATCCTACATAGCATTCCAATCACATCCTGAAAATTTAATGTTGTCAATATTGGTGGGACAAGGAACTTATTTTTTCTTAAAAGCACAGTAATCAGTGTGGTCACAGGACATCCTGTTTTGATTACATGTAAACATAGATTGATTCGAGGAATATAATTCAAGCACGCATAAACACACTGGCTGCAGTCAATCAATAAACACTGGATTATATGCACGAAAAAATTCATCCATAGTAAATGCACCTTGAGACTCTTGAAATTTGACATGATTGAAAATGGAGAACTAGAATCCCGACCGCCTATGCGCTCTGTAGCTGCAAGAAGTGTTGCGATGTTTATTGTACAGCGACCTTGAGGTGATTTTGAAAAAAATGGCGCTATATGAATTATCCAAAATAATGAAATGCGGGAATGCAAAACAAGCAATGAGTTTAAGTTAAAATATACTAATTAATTTATTTTTTTAAATTACATTAAATTGACAGTTAGTTCAATTCACCTGCTATTTTTTTTAAATATTTACACAATAATCTTAAAATTAAAGTCGCGCTGAATTGTAAGCAAGCTTTTATTCAGAAAAAAATTTACGATGTAACACAAATTAATGATAGAAAGTGCCCGCTTCAAACCGATTATAAACTCCAATAAACCCCAATTCAAGCAAAAAAATGCTCGCTTGGACATGATTTTTAAAAGACACTTGTCAAGACGATATGCTTAACGAACGTCTGTATTTATCTACAGAGCGACAACAAAGCCGTCTCCTTTAACGTCTCGATATATACACTCCGTAAGATAGTAAAACAAACGGAAAAAATATAATAACTAATTATTTTTTACAGTGGCAACTTTCTTACGCCTAGATACTGTTATATGTTAATAGGGCAGAATCTAGTGAGATTATTTTAAGCATCTGGACACTCGTTTTGGAAACTGATAGTTATGTCAGAATTTAATTCGACTTCACAATTTACTTATATTTTGAAAAGGCTTTAAAAAAAAAAGTGCCAACCTCAAAACAATAAAAAATTTAAGTAAATCTTAATTAAAGGAAAAATTGCTCGGTGGAGCAAAATTTTTGTCACTTTTAATGCGTAGATAAACGTATCGAGGGATTCTAGACCCGTTGGTATAAACCGATGTACTTACATCAAAACTTGATGGTGGGGGATATTCGGTCGGTAGTGTATCTTAGTAGTCGGTTGGGAGACTTTTTATCTTCAACTATGACGTCATACTGGATCTGTCATTTCAGTGCGTAGATATGTGTACCGTGATGTACGCTTCCCCTTGTTTCATATCGATGTGGGGGGTCGGTAGTGTATCTTCGTAACCGCTAGAGAGAATTTACCTTTAACTGTACCGTCAAGGCTTTATCTTCCCATCATAGTCGAGGCCCTGGTGTTGTATTCATGTAGCAATTTGTGTTTATACTCAGAGTGCGACACATGCTGACAGATTAAGTTGTACCAAAGTAGAGCCCTAACTAATAATATATTTACAGATTTATACATTGATGATATTGAATTGATACATTGATGATGTCTCTGGCGGTATACACCTTTCTTCTTCTCTGTCGTTCCTCAGTTCCGAGGGTCGTGATCATCGGTACTCTCTCCGGCCATTCCATCGACGATGCGTCTCCACCCTTCACGGCTCCGCGCCCTCTCCACAGCTCCATATAGGGTCGCCCGTGACGTCGTTTTCACCTGGAGATTATTAATTTCTCCAGATTTTCTGGGTCACGTCCCGCTATGTATCCAAAGAAATGCAGAATACGTCAGCAACATATGGCCTTCATCTTTATGATCATTGACCGGGATCGCATGTTAGTTTATAAGTAAATTTAAATAAATAAAAATATAAAAACCATTTCGATGATGCACGCATTGCAATTGAGTGACAAAACAGACTACAACTAAATTTGGTCATCGTCAGACCAAGAGGGAAATCCTCCAGTAAACATATATAGTCACTCTAGTACTGGGGGGTACCAGGAAGGATGTCGTGGTCACTAACGCCCGTGAGGGAAAAACCACAAGGATATCGTCTTGGTATAATGATTAGCGCAACATTACAAGCCAGTCAGTTGTAGTTTAGCTGTCAGAGTGAAAGGAGGATTAAATATTGTTTCAAAGTAAGTATGATTCTTAATATTTAAAGCATTTACTTCGTGGTCAAACATTTTACTAAATGTTATTAAATATTTGTATATAATCACTTACCGACTTTTCTATGTCTACCGGTTTCGAGACGTACCCATCAATCAAAATGCAATTCTTGTCCTTCAGTTTACGTTGGAAGAGCATCAAGAAATTTTGATATTCGTGTTAAAGAACATATGAGGTGTCTTCACAATAATAATTTCTCTGAATTCGCAAATCACCTAATCAATTTAAATCGTGACTTTGATAAAAATACAGGAGTTAAAATCTTACATACAAATAATAAAGGGTTAAAAGTAAATAATATGGAAATATTTCACATTAGGAAAGCTTTAAAAAATAATGTTCCTTTGAAAGAATCAAACAAACTTTCAATATAGTCCTTTATACGATGTTCCACTGTAATGGTCACCCTATTAAACCTATTAAGCTTAACCCCTCCCTCCAACCCCTCTACTTTTTAAATTTATTTCTCAAACAACAGAATATTTTCATAATTTAATCAGTGCATGTTTGTCCTATCAGTGCATGTGCTTATTAAAATGCATGTAGTGTTGGTTTTATATTTTTGTGCAACAACTATGGTTTTGCATGTTGGTTTAATTGATGAACGTCCTGACGAAGAGATGGGTACGTCTCGAAACCGGTAGACATAGAAAAGTCGGTAATTGGTTATATACAAATATTTAACAACGTTTAGTAATCACGATTTCTTTGTTTTTATTATTTTTCCTATTCACACACTGTGTCGGTACTCCGATTGCGGCTTAGCTGGATCATTTTTGCTGCGTGGAAGGTGAGGCAAAGTGACCAGTTTACGCTTCGGGCATCAGTCTTAAGGGGCGATTACAATTTAAAGATACGGAAGCCATAGCTTTACAATGAAGGCCTTCAGCGCCCAATGCCCCCTTTGGACGCTGTAGACTGTTTTTTAATTCTTCACTAAAACGGTTTGAGCTAGGAGAAAACAGTGAATCTTAATAATGATTTTCATTCAATTATCTACAAAACTATACTTTTGGTCCTTAAAATACAGCTTGATTAGAATGACAATTGTCAGAAAAGGTGACGACATAACTTTGTAGTGACGTCTAAGGAGTGATTTATATCGACACACGAAAAATCATTCGTATTTGGTGTGTTAATTTATTTTTTTACATTGCTTGACATATAAACCAACATAAATATATAAAATCAGCTTTAAAACCAAAAAAAAACTAAAATAAACCTAATTATTAACGACATTCTTTCAAGGTTACATCATTTTGCAAAAACGTTAAAGATGGGACAAATTGATTGAATAAAAAAATAATTCATTTGATAATGTTCACAAAAAAGTATAAATGGCTTATTTTTTGGTGAATAATTGTATTAAACACACTATAATAGGCTTGTATTTGCATTTTTATATCAATTTTGGGAAACGGAGTTTCATGTTTGCGTGAAAAAACTGATAAAATCGATTTGATCGGTACATGATCAGTGATCAGTAATTTCCCATCGCTATTGACATTAGTTTGGCAGCTGTCATTTTAATCAAGCAAAATTTTAAGGACTGTAGTATATTTTTATAGGATTTAAAGGTTAACTTAAAAGGCTATTTTGAAAGTTCTGAAATTATAGATTTTTATTTTTTCAGTAAAATGTGCTCAACTTTTGGGTAACATTTAATTTTTGTGAAAAAAAAGCTGCGATATCCCTCCCTCGTTTTAAAGATAAAGCCTGCTTATCGATTCCTTTCATACAATTTTTTTTTGTCAATTAACTTCCATTTCAAATTTTAATTGAATTTAACTCTACTGGTTCAATTTACATGACAAATTGTATGGGCATGAACTAAAATCAACAGATTAATAAACTGACAAAATGTGAAACTACAAGCGTGGGCAAAATGGTGAATGTTACATAGCGAGTAAAGTCTTAGAGTATAAATACCATACTCCCTTCTCAATGAGATTCTCCTTTTGAAAAATCCATTAATTCTGTTTTGCAATTGAAACATGACTAATAATTGATAAGAATCTGCAGTTGATATTATTTGTGGCCATAATTGAGTATTAAAAATAGATTTTTTTATGGTTTACCTCAACATAATACAGGATATGGTATTAAACCTCTCTTATTCACACAATATCACAATTTGAATAAAAAATATTAAAAATATATTTGATTGTGCCTAGGCGGACGAAGAATACAGTTATTTTTTTATTATTTATTTATTTACAATTTTAAAAACCCGTTAGGGTTACATTAGAAATTTAATATTGTCTAGTCATTTTATGTCTCGTCTAGTCTAGTTAGTTCAGTCATCATGTGCTTTTTCAGATTGATTTTAAATTTGTCTCCATTAAAAGTTTTCAAGTAGTAAGGTAGGTCGTTGTAGTGTTTAAGTCCATTATGTAGTATTTTTGACTGTCCTGTGTTTGTCTTTGCTTTTTCAATATGATAGTGTTTTTGTTGTCTGGTGTTATATTTATGTATGTCAGCATTTTTGACTAATATTATGTCGTCGTCTTGTATGTTTCCCAGTGTTATTTTGTGCACAATTTTTAAGGTCTCAATTTTAGTCAAGTAGTTTATGTCAAACTGGTGTGTTTTTTTGTACAGTTCAGTCGTAGAGGTCAGGTAGGGTAGGTTGTATGTTAGTTTAAGAATTTTATTTTGTTGTCTTTGTATTCTTGTTATGTCTGTCTTGTTACCAGTTCCCCAGAAGGCGATCATGTAACTCAATTTACAACCAGAGAAATTTATAAAGGAACCAGAGTAAGTGAGACACCGAACACATTGAATACAATGGCTCCAAGATACCTATCGGGCCTTTGTATTAGGGAAAATGGGTGTCAAAGAAAATCTACTCTTAGGTCGGCATTTGCTGTAGACTCCTCGCCACTTAATCTTTCCTATGGCTAACGCACAAACAGATATGAGTTTTTTTTTAAAAAAAAGGAATATTTGCGTTCTTATGATTTACACAAATATTTAATTTTGAGGGCCATTCTCAACTAGATGTAAATAACTCACTATTAGAAAATGGAATCAAGTTGGGGTAGAGTGGGATTCGAACGACGGACCTTTAGTCCCTGAGTCCAAGACACTAGCCACGGGACCACAACCCGAACTTTATTCTTCCTAGTCGTGTAAGATTTTTTTTGCGTTTTTTAATTACTTTTCGAGTCCTAATTCAGATAAAGAACTCAAAATAAAATTGCATAAATGATATAAATCTCGATTGCTGGACTTGCCTGACCAATAAACTGGACGATACTCTGTTTGTATTTAAAGATTAATTTGAGTTAAAATAAAATATTTAATTATAAGGGATACTATTTCTTGCAGGATCGAAACAATGGCGCCTTACGATCCAATTTACCACTACAATCACTACAATAAGCACCACCACGACCCGGGTGTGAAATCACCACCGGTTGTCTTCCCGGGAGAGGCGCAAATGACGACATACAATAGTCCGGTGACTGTGACCGAGAGCATCATTGACAAAATCAATGAGATCGTCAGCAGTTATATTACGACTCCGACGACGATCTTCGCGGAAACAGTCACGGGGGGCAGCGCAGACAACCTCGGAAGCATAGACGACGCTCTGAACGCGATGGGAGTCTTCAACGGATCGGCGAGTGGAGCGGCCGGTGATGCAGTCGGTGTTAATATCGGAACTGAAAACGCATTTGTGAGCGAAGCGGTCACGGAGAATTTTAACATTCCGTTAGTGACGGAGGCCGTTCAGGTGATCGAGGAAAAAACTACCGAAATTGCGGAACTGACGACGAAATTGTACAAAGAAAGTGTTTTCGGTAAGTTTAAATATTGTTACGCATTAATTTTGACATATTACAATTAAAATACTTCACCAAATCAAGAGAGAAAAATCAGTATTAAACGTAGTCAGATTTATTGCAAAATTTATTGATGGCAAATATTTATTTTTATATGCTTAAAAAAGCATATGAAGGGTACACGGCAGGCACTGGCTCATCAACCCTTTAAAGAACACACATATTGTGCTGATTTACGTCTTGTAAACTTAATAAAATATTTATTTATTTATGCTTTATTAAGTTAGTTCATAACATCTTAAGAACGAATATAAACTTTTAATAACATTAAAAAAAAATAATATCTAAATTTCTCAGTAATATATTTTTTCAAATTAATTTTAAATATTTCGATCTTTTCTATCTACTTTATTTCTTCAGGTAACTCATTGTACAGCTTCAATCCCTTGTACAATGAGTTTTGAGACTCCGTTTTTCTCCTCATTGGTAATCTTTTTTTTTTATCCCTTGTTTCATATGCACGGCATTGTTGGTTGAATTTTATTATTGTTTTTATTTTATTCATCCCCCTAATTATACTATGCATAAAAATTGCCATTACCGCGCTTCTTCTACAGGTAAAATCATTAAAATGTTTTTCCCAACGCTGGCTGATGCAGCAAACTTCCGTCATCATCGCCAAAGTACTTTCGAAACGACCCAAATTTTTACCGGACACGGAGCTATGAGAAGTTATCTATATAGGTTTAAATTAAGGAATGATGACTATTGTCCGTGCGATGATATTTCTTCACACAGTATCGAACATCTGTTATTTCAGTGCCCATTTTTCAGTTTGCAACGCCATAATCTTGAAGCAGAATGCAGGAAAGATGGAATATCCTTAACAGATATCCACACTGTAGTTAAAAGTAGTTATCACGTGTTCTTGAACATTGCAACAATGGTGATTGGACTCATAAAGGTAATAAACCAAAATCAGTGATCGAACATCCCATTTCCAAGACAAACAAAAATGTTTTTTTTCCGAGTACCTTAGCCTTGTACATGACATGTAAGGCTACTAAATACAGGGGTCCAAATATATATAAAAAAAAATTGCCAAATTATATTTAATTTGCTGCTTTACTGTGAGCAAGCCAGTTTCTTTGTGCATTCTTTCTACATTAGAATAGATATTTCTTTTGAGTATAATCTTCATTGCCTTATTTTGAAGAATTTGTATACTTTTAATTTCTCCTTCATTACATAAAAAAATAATAAAAGAACAGTAATTTATGTGAGGGCATATGATTGTTTTATATACAGGTGTCTTTCAAACCCTGTCACATCCGAAACCATGATGATCAGTATGAACAAGAAGATATATTGGCACATTAAAATACATTTTTAGAACAAAAATAATTTACAAAAATAAAATATTAAAAAAAACAAATGGTTGCTTACTTCTGCAGGGGAGAAACGAGGAGGGGGGAGTCTGATATACCGTCAACCGCGCGGTGGCGCCCCTCTCGCTTCTCTCCCGTAGAAGTACACAACCATTTGTTTTTTTTATATTTTCTTTTAAAAAAATTTGTTCCTCTGCCCAAACACAGAAAATATTATAAAAAGATATTTTCCATTACAGATACTATTTCGACAACAGTTCGCAATTTCATTTGGAGGGAAGAGGGAGCCGGCTTCCACAGCATCCACGAGGGTCACGTGGACCACGACTCCGGCTCCAAGAACGCCCCCTACTTGATACTTGTCATTATCCTGGCCGTTTTAGTGGTTATCGCCTCTGTGGCCCTGTTCCTCTACATCCGCCACAAGAACGCCAGGAAGACCAGCCTCGGGGTCAGCGTGGTGGGCAAGAGCTACGGCTCCCACAAGCTGGGTGACAAGACCCCCGCCGGGCAGAGCCAGGCCAACTTGTGCGAGGAAGATACGCCCGTGCAGAAGAAGAAATCAGAAACTAAGGCAATTAAATAATGACTGGGAAGACTTTAATTTAAAAACAGCAAATGTCACATTTTTCCATTGTGATTTTATGATTCTCTGTCCATATGTCCATGTACAGTCTTAAAATTCAACAGGTCGCGTCAACAGATCACAAAATAAATTAGATAAATTGAAACTTATATAGTTTTATAGTTATGCTTCAGGTAAAAATCTATTTACTTATGTACCTAGGTATTGTCGAAGAATTACAATTAATTTATTCTTTGATTATTGCTGATCTCGTATGATTAAAAAGTTTTGAACAATATGATAATTTTAAGGAGACTTCTAAGAATCGACCCTTTTTATATCCATGCATATTTTTTATTTTTAATAAATATATAATACATGTAATGGTTCTTTCTGGAAAATTTAAAAGTAAATTTTATATCCCTTAAATATACAAAGTTTAATCCAACGAGTAATATTTTATTTAAATTATTTATTGACAATTCTCGATGGAATTACATCATTACAATGAGTAATGGTTGTAGGTAAGTTAATTTAAGAGTATTTAAATTTATTTCAACAGAGAGGGAAAAAAATATTTTGAGAAGGGAATATGGAAGTCTAGGCATTTACAGGGCTTATGACCTGTCATTGGCTGGTTTAAGTGGCCACTTTACACACTGTGTAAAATTCACCATTCTGCCCATGTTTGAACATCCACATTATGAACAACTCCCTAGAGAGGAAATCCAGCCAGTCTGCAAGCATTTGGACATAATCAAACATTGTTAAATTACTACCTGGTAAAAGAAGAAGTATAAAAATTGGAAAATTGTTTTCAGGCGTTGCCTAGTAGGTGATTTGGTTCAGCCGGATGAATCTCACCCACGTGATAAAGGTTTCAGCTCTTTTACTTCACAAAAGTCAACAGATGGAAGAGTTGAGCAAATGTGGATGTTCAAACATGGGCAGAGTGGTGAATGTTACAGTGTGTAAAGTGGCCACTTAAACCAGCCAATGACAAGTCATGAGCCCTGTAGATGCCTAGACTTCTATATTACTTTCTCGAAAATGTTCTTCATCTCTGTTGTAATATGTTCATGTTAACAGATCCCCAGGGAGCTGAATCCAGCCCCTGTCTACAAAAATTTGGACAAACTCAAAATATTGTTGACTATCGATATAGCTTCCGAAATTCAATTTCCCATCCAATATTAACACCGTAACATTATAGGTCCCCAACTTTGTTTACATTATTTAACAAATTAAAATGATTGTATAATATACAGGGTGTTTATTAAACCCTGTCACATCCGAAACCACGATGATCAGTATGAGCAAGAAGACATAAATTATTTTTTTAGAACGAATAAAATTTCAAAAGGGCAAATATTTGCTTACTTTTGCAGGGGAGAAACAAGGAGGGGGAAGTCTGATACTGCGCCACGCTCCCCTCACTTCTTCCCCGCAGAAGTTAGCAACCATTTATTTTTTTAAATATTTTATTTTTAAAAAAAATCTTGGATCTAAATATTTTTTTAAATATGCTAATATGTCTTCTTGCCCATACTGATCATTGTGGTTTCGGATGTGACAGGGTTTAAAGAACACCCTGTATATTATTTAGATACCAACTATTATAAATAGTAGTGTAGAATAAAGAATGTAAAGGAATGCCTGTGCCTGTGAGGCGTTCATATAGGAGAAAAAATCCATGTAAAATAAATAAATAATACATATTTTAATAATCCTCACTTTGTTTTTTACCTGTGACATCACTTTTTCGCCCCATTTGCTCTATCAAAAGTATCTATTATATCTAACATACTTATTATTAAGGTTTTAGCTCCTTTACTTCACAAGAGTCAACAGATAGAAGAGTTGAGGAAATGTGGATGTTTGAACATGGGCAGAATGGTGAATGTTACACAGTGTGTAAAGTGGCCACTTAAACCAGACAACAACAGGTCATAAGCCCTGTAGATGCCTATTCTATATCACCTTCTCGAAAATGTTCTTCATCTGTGTTAATATTAACTTCATTCCATATTTTTTTGATCTTGTTCATTTAATCTACATACGAGTATATACTCAAATCTGGCAATAGCAAAGCATTGCCGGGTTCAGCTCGTTAACTATAAAAAAAACTGACTTATTGACACACGGCATTTTAATCCAGAAAAACGTTCGAAACGAAAGATTATTTATTTTCAATAAAACGAAAGCTAAGCATTACTATGTGACATAAAACACAAATCAACACGATTAACAAGAGCCTTCTTGTTTTCTTCATCTAATCTCTATTGTAATGTTGAACAGGGAACTGCATGGAATTGTAGCGTTTCTCAATCGTCTGTTAGATGAAAGCAAAATGATCAGTCTTTAATTTCGTAGGGTATTTTAATATAAAATAATGCGTATATACGATTAATCATGTAGTGCTTAATAGTTTAAATGGATTGTAGTGAGAGAAATACACAAGGTAAATAAAATTTAACGAAATTATAACCTAGACAACAAAAATATTTTACTCACGTTTTGCCGCGCTACCGAATCCCAGAGATGGCGTTGACGTACTCGGTGTTCCAAAATTAAAAGCCATACTTTTAACGTGATACTATTTGGCAATCAGGTAACTGAAAAAACTGATTTTATTATGTATAATAAATGTAAACTACGAACGCCCGTCTGACACAAAATTTAACCTAAACCATAGAAAACACAATTTGTTGAGAAAGTGGAAAACGAACGGCTAAGTTCAAGTTCAAACTTCAAACACAAAACCATAGACAAAACTTATGGCAGAAACAATTTTTTTTTTTAATGTAAAGGCAAATGTTTTCAAAATAAAACAAACCATCACGCCGTTTCCCTGTAAGGATAGTCAGAGAGGATAGAACGCCACAACACTCTATCTTTGCATACAGATCTCGCTTCCTCTACATTCATACATCTTCTTATGCACGCGCGCTGATTATTCCGACTTTTGACATGTCCATCTTTAAGTATTTGGTGGATTTGGTCATGCCATGTCTTTCTCTTTTTCTGCATCCATCAACATTCGCATTATAAATATTCTTAGCCGTTCTCTCGCTGTCCATTTGTTCTACATGTCCAAACCAGCGCAGAGCTCCCTTCTTGATTTTGTCGATAATGCTTGTCTCAGCCTTACATAATGTACGGATCTCAACATTTGTGCATCTATCGTACATAGTTTTACCATACATTCACCCGAAAGATCGCATTTTGACAGCATTCAGCCTACTTTCATCCCTGTTTTTCCAAGTCCATACTTCGCTCCCATACATCAGGGATGGAACCAGGACTCCGTTGTGAACTGCCAACAAATATTTTCAATGTCTAAAATTTCTAATGTATATTAATTTCGTCGTAAACAAATAAATATAAATTGAATTAATTTTCTCTTTTAAATCTGATTAACTAAAACAGGGTTTATTTAGGTACTGTGTTGGTCCCGAACTCTCCAATTTTTGGGATCGGTTCGAAAATATTACACAGAGCTACATTACATTCATTGAATTATTTGTAAAATTGGTTTAGTTTGTGCCTTGGTGAAGAGACGGGTACGTCTCAAAACCGGTAGACAAAGAAAAGTTATTAGATATTTTACCATATTTAGTAATTGTATATTATATAAAGCAACCAAGCAACTGTATTTTGAAATAAAAGTATGTAATGTACAGTGCATTTAGATGTTTAATAAGCCTTTGTTAATTTATTGCCTGTTGCGAATGCGAATTAAGTAAACATAAAAAAATTGCCAGAGTAAGCACGTACATTTGAATGATTTATGTGATTTCGTCTAAACTTGAAATTAAATTGGTGTAAATATATAATAAATTTATATAAATTGTTTGTGAACACAATTTTTGAATAAAAAAAAACAGAGGCATTGAGGGGATCCTGAGAGGTGGGGACGACGTGTTGGCTTCTGTCCATACGTCCTCCTCCCCCCTCCTTAATCAGCATAGAGTTTGTATTCCTTAGAAATATTTATAATAACTTTCTTCTATGCGGAGCTGACAGAGAGTCCCCCAGGACTCTATAACAGCTGCGGGTGGATGGTGGGCTTAAGGATCTCCCTTCAATGGTGTAAATGTCGATATCTCTATGTGTTAATATCGATATCTCTGTTGCAACCAATTTCTTTGCATATTTCAAACCATGTCACCAAAAATTCAAATCTGCTATATATTCAATCATCTAAGAGCAACTTTTGTTTTCATTTCCCAATATTCAGTATGTGTGGATTAGTCGATTTGTCACACAACTTATAATTCTTTGGGACAGATCCTCCATCTTTTCGTATATATCTCCACTAATAAAACAGTGTAGGATATGAAGATGGATTGACATGGATTAACTCGAAATTTTATAAATTGATCGTGTTTTTTACTGTATTATATTATACCATTACTTTATTCCTATTGTTTGTCTTAAATGCCAAATAGTTTTATGTTCTTTTTGCTCAATTTCTTGAACAAATATTTTTTTATATTACAGCTGTAATTGGCTTAGACTGTATATATAATAAATATTCAAATGAGTTTCGTAACTACTGAGAATATGATGTGTATGATTTTTTTTTTTTTTGCATATTGGAGTTGCTTTATTATTTACCTTGTTTATAATATACAAGGTTTTTATTTCAAAAAGTGGATTTTTCTGCAATTAAATATCTTAAAATTTGTCTAAACTATTGGGATCAGGAGGGATATATTAATGTGGGCTAATCAGGAACTTCTCAGCATTTGCTCACGTGGAGAGGAAACCATTTAAAACTCTTCAGGAGAAGCCGGCCTGTTGGCAGTAGTCAACAGGCTATCCGTTCCACTAGAGGAGTGTTCGGCATTTTGTTCCCTACTTTGGTTTATTTTACCAATTTCCTGCGCTATATTTATCATGTATGATACTACCTCTCGTGTGAGTTCTTTATTACCTATCACCGATGGGATGTCGCATAGATTTTCACCCAGGCCTCTGCATCGCGCCTCCAGCTGTTGTGTGTATGATTTTGTGTATTATAATTATATATATATATAAATATATATATCAATGTAACGTAATGCATATAAAGAAGTGAAGTTTTAATGTTAAGCTTAAAACATTTTTTTCCTCAATCTTTCCTCTCTGCATACCCTGAGGGTTGATGGAGATAAAACGATAGTTTTTTTGTTTAAAAAAATAACCCCCTAAAAGCGTCCTGAAAGTAAGAACTTAAATATATTATTTGCTTTTTTGTTTATGTTTCTCAAATCTTTTACATTGACATCTGCGACTGCGATCCACGAATGTGGATTCGGAATTAGAAAATTAAATTTTCTTTGTGTTTTGTTTTATTTCATGTTTGAATCCTGATTTATTTCGCCTCTATTCCAAAAGAAAGACATAATTTTCTTATTTCTACGAACTTATTCTGCAAGCACGTTTTGTGTTAAGTGCTTATAAAAACCCTGACAGGTATGATCGGTCTATTTTTTTTTGTAATGTATTCAATTGACTTTACATTAAAAAAAAAAATTCAATTCTGCCTCATAAGGAATATAGCTTTATGTTGCACTGAATGATATGTTACTGCTCGGCTTATGTTATTGTGTTATCAAAGGTTTTTGTGTACGATTACACTTAATTGTCTAAATAAGTATGTCATACTTTGGTTGGTGGCTAGTTATATTCCCGATAATGTATTTGTAATTGCTTGACAACCATCGATCTATTAAGAACTGTAACTTAGGGAGCTTCAAATAATAAATTAAAAACCCTAAAATCAACATGTTTTTATTTTTTAAAAATTTCGTTAGTGTTTCATCTCCAAATAAAGGTACTTGATAATTTACATTTAGTCTTCGTCTCCATCGAGATATCTTTCTATCTAGCTTATAACGTATGTTAACGAAAAGGCTGACTGTAAATGAAAATCGAATTTCATTCAGTTTTGTCAATTGGGAAATATTTGAGAAAGGAATAGGTTCATGGTGTATATACCTACCTTTAATATAATCTGAATGTTCTTCAATTTCTGGCACTGGATCACAAGTGAACTTTAATATAACCATGTTTTCCTCGACGCGCGACGATTCCAACCACTTTTTTATCCAATTTTATATGAAGTCAAAAATGTTGTTTTGTTTTTGTTCTAAATCCGAATCTTCTAATTTTGAATATCTTCTATCTTGATGTTAGGTAGGTACCATAAGGATGGGTCAAAGGAAGGATGGGAACGAAAGGTAATCGGCCAGGAATAGTATCGATCAATGCTGTTATTTACTTAACAACAAATGTGTTAAGATCTGTGGATCTAGATAAATACCTAAGAGTGATAAAAAATAATTAAGTACGTCTTCACAAATAATTGGACTTGCTGAAACATTTGTTGCAAGTTTCGTAAGAATTGAAGGAATATAGATGTTCCAGCATAGGCAGAATGGTGAATGTTACACCGTGTGTAAAGTGGCCACTTAAACCAGCCAATGACAGGTCCTAAGCCCTGTAAATGCCTAGACTTCTCCATATCGAGGCTTTACTGACAGAATGCAGCAAGTCATTAAAACAAGTCACGTTATAATCGCATTTAAAGCTTTTTTCAACAATGTTTGAGTATGTCCAAATGCCTGCAGACTGGCTGGATTTCCTCCCTAGGGAGTTATTCATATTTAAATTTATTTCAACAGAGAGGGAAAACATTTTTGAGAAGGGAATATGGAAGTCTAGGCATTAACAGGGCTTATGACCGATATGATGAATAACTCCCTAGGGAGGAAATCCAGCCAGTCTGCAAGCATTTGGACATACTCAAACATTGTTGAATCAACTACCTGGTAAAAGAAGAAGTATAAAAAATTGTTTTCAAGAGTTGCCTAGTAGGTGATTTGGTTCAGCCGGATGAATCTCACCCACGTGTTAAGGGTTTTAGCTCTTTTACTTCACAAAAGTCAACAGATGGAAGAGTTGATGAAATGTGTATGTTCAAACATGGGCAGAATGGTGAATGTTACACAGTGTGTAAAGTGGCCACTTAAACCAGCTAATGACAGGTCATAAGCCCTGTTAATGCCTAGACTTCTATATTCCCTTCTCAAAAATGTTTTCCCTCTCTGTTGAAATAAATTTAAATAAAGCTTTTTTATTAAAATTTATTTCAACAAAGAGGGAAAACACTTTTAGAAGGGAATATGGAAGTCTAGGCATTTACAGGGCTTGTGACCTGTCGTTGGCTAGCTTTTTTATTCTTTCAACGCATTATTTCTCCCTCAATTTTATTTAATTATAACTTTTTTTAAAGATTTAAAAGAGTAATATATATACTAGGCATAGCATAAAATTTTAAATCAACATCTTGCTCTTATATTTAAAAATATTTCAAATATTAGTCTGGGGAAAAAGTTATTTTGTATTTCGCGCCCTTTTTTTTCAACTAAGTATATCTCGGTCACATCGGATCATACGATACGGCGTTGTAAAGGTGTGAGTATATACTACAAACGCTTCTTTGACAATATTGTGCTCGGTCGGTTCAGTCGTAAAATATCGTGCGTTGAGCATGGAGGTCTGAATGGAAGAAATTCGCCATATTTTATGCATCCACCCTATAGTCCGAACTTAGCACCAAGTGACTATCACCTGCTCCTGTCTATGGCCAACGCGCTTGGGGGTACAATTTTGGCCTCAATACAGGCCTGTGAAAATTGGTTGTCCTAGTTTTTTGCCAATAGGGACAAGGGCTTCCACGAGAGGGGCATTATGAAGTTGGATTCTCGTTGGCAACAAGTTATCGAAAAGAATGGCGCATATCTGACTTAAATTGGATGATTGCAACACTTTTTATAAAGCATTGAAATAAAGCGAAAAATACAAAATTACTTTTTTCCCAACTTAATATTTAAAATATTTTTAAATATAGGTGCGAGATGTTGATTTAATATTTGATGCTATGCCTAGAATAAAGATTAATCTTTTAAAGCTTCAAAATAAATTAAAATAAAATAAAAGTGTGGGAGAAATAATGCGTTGAAAGAATAAAAAAGTTTTAAATGCGATTATCTCAGAACCTGTTTTAATGACTTGTCAGATAGCCTTGATATTTTCTTCTATGAAATGTTCTTCATCTCTGTTTTAATATATTAATATTAATAACTCCCAAGAGAGTCGAATCCAGTTCTCGTCTACGAAAATTCGGACAAACTTAAAATATTGACAAAATGAATTGTTAAGCTTTAATTATAAATTTTACGTTAAAATTAAATTGATATTCAATGAATGACTTTGTAAAGCTCCCTTGAGTATTATATTACGAAAATGGCTTTACATAAATTATCCATAATAATAATAAAAAGTTTCGATTTAAAATTTGTTTTGTAGATCAATAAAACAATGTACCTTTTTTTGACTTATTTTTTTACTGATGTCAAAAAGGAGAATAGAGAAATATCACATAGTACGAATACCGGTAAAATATATGAAATGAATTTAGAATCATTAATTGTATTTTCAAAATAAATTTGTATATTGTAGAGAAATGTTTTCAAACATAACTTTAAAAAATAAATTATAAAAAAATATATCACTAGAAAATCGCGACATGTGATAACTGTGACGTGAAGATTCATGACGATGGTCTATAAAAATTTTAACGATTAGGAACAAAGTTCAAAATGAACATGAATCGTGACGTATTAGGGGCGTAGCCAACGTAAAAAAAAGGTGATATTTCCCTATTATGTAATTTTATTTTGAAAACACATTTAAGTCAATTTTGTTGAGAAAAAAAATGTAAAATCTCTTAATGAGAATTTAATAATGTTTTTAAAAAAGAAACTTCACATAACGACGAAATTTTTTTATGTATTTTTTTAAAAAATTGATTAATATAATTACATAATTGATCAATCTACTTTTATTTTTTTTTTTTGTTATAGCTGTTACTTCCCAAAAAAGAGACCAGCTCTTGTGCTTGGAAAGTGACTTACACTGTTATATTTATTTAGTAATTTGAAGTTATATACTTTCAAATGTGCAAGAGAAAATAATTATAAAAATTATATGAAATACAGAAAATAATAATACTAATTGAAATATAAAGCTGTTTTTACTCGGGTTCCAAAAATGTCTTTGAATTTACTTTGAATTTATTTACTGACAAATTAGTTTTAATAGTTTTTAGTTCATTAGGGGGATAATTGTAATTTTTATTCCTTTGAAAACAATATTTTCTACTTAATTTGTTTTTGCCTGATTATGCTGTTGCAGTGATAGTCAAAACAAATGACTCGATCTGTTGTGATAATTTAAATTATAATTCAATTATACTTAATTAGCATGTCAGAGGCGGTGGAACCAAAAGAGGAATGCTCAGCTATAGAGCCTCCGCCCACCAAGAAGAAGCGCAGAGTCAAAAGGGTGATCGAGAAAGATCCGGAGCCCGCCATTGTCAGGCTGTATCGGTTTCTGTACACCGGGAACGAGGACGGACTGTACGTGGCAGGAACATGGAACCCGGAGAAGTATTACGACGCGGAGAAAGTTCCGTGTATTGCAAATATGACCTCAGACGCTGACCAAGCCAAGCAGTTGATAGAAGCCATCAAATTTGTGAAGGTAAATTCAAAATTCAAATACAGCCAAACTTGGCTAAAACGATCACGGAAATAGCGAGATCTCGGATGTAATGAGGAAACATTAGTTGACATTTTGGTTTGCGGTTTTCTCCATACATTTATTCACTTTTATAAGGAGCTTCTTCTCGGACGTACCGAACAAAAATATTGTCAACAGTTGAGCAAAAACTCTTCAATTGTTCAAAAATATCATTTTCGAAATAAGAACCCAAGTAATAAAATCCAAATGGGGGACTCACTTATTACCGATGCCGCTGGACGCTGGGATCGGTTTACATTACAATTGGTGTTTTCGCTGACAACATTGTCAAAGTATCACACATATGGTTGAAAATGCATATAAAAAATCCAAGCTTTATATATATATAGTTGGATAATTTATAAAGAGCCATTTTTGTGAAAATCACCTCAAGGGCGCTGTACAATTAATAAATATCCCAGTACGTCTTGCAGCTACAGAGCGCATGGACGGTTGGGATTCTAGTTCCTCGTTTTCAATTAAGATCAATAAAAAATTATAACAGATAGGAGCTAGATTACAGGACGTCTTGCAGTTAAAGAGCGCATAGACAGTTAGAAATTTAGCCCCCATTTACACATTTTAAAAATTGACAAATAAATTTAGTGGATTACAAAATAATAATAACCAAAATAATGAACCAACAGCAAAAATAAAAAATATACATGTTTACTTTTACTACTGAATTAATTTGTTGTATCCATAATTACTTGTAAATTGCTGTAATAAATATGTAAAAAAATAAAAAATAAATAAATATAAATATGCTGCCGAGCAACCCGTGCCGAGGATAATACTTTAGAATGTAGATAGAAAATATAACATTCAGAGAGTAATTTACAACATTTTAAAATACTACACATGTATTTAATTTCTTTCTATATACAAATATAGTTTTTTTTTTTTTAATATTTGGACCCCTGTATTTAGTAAGTAGCCTTACGTGTCATGTACAAGGCTAAGGTACTCGGAAAAAATCGTTTTTGTTTGTCTTGGAAATGGGATGTTCCATCACTGATTTTGGTTTATTGCCTTTATGAGCCCAATTTATGAACTTAGTAAGCACAGGCTCGGCACTTCATTACAATTTACAACTTCTTTTGTAGTTTATGAATGACATCCTTATTTCGGTTTTTTTTAAATGTTTTTTCTTTATGTTTTATGGTCAATGCATAATGAACATTACAAGTGGGTGATTTTATTATATTGCATGAAATTATTTATGCAATAAATTGATAAAATAAATAACGCTTCTGTTTGAAATAAATACGTTTTTGTCACAGGGTAAATGTTTTCGCATCGAGCCTTGTCTATTTGGTCTCGCGCTGGCCGTCAAGACTGCCCAGTCGGATGCAATCCGAACACTTCTCTACACCGAGGCCAGCGGTCTTCTGGCTAACAGTGACGAGTTCTTACATTTCATACATCATCTTTCTGCCCTGAAGACAGGTAACTCTTTGCGCTATTTCTAGCTTGATATGATGTATATTCATTAATGGTGCATAGGGCACTACATTGGTACACCAACCCCAGTGTGTCTTGATAGTTTTCGTTACATGAAGGTAAGTTGACCAGTCTAACTCTTCAGGTGCTAGTCTTGGGACTATGAAATAGTCTATTGTTAAACACCTTTAAAAATAAATATTTCACATCAACCATGTTGGGAATCGAACCCGAGAACTCTTGCATGGTAGGCAAACACGTTGACCATTTGGCCACAATGCGGACAATATATAGTATGCCAGCAATATTTTGAGTATGTCTGGACAAAATATTTGGACAAAATTTGGACAAACTCAAAATATTGTTGATAATTATTGGACAAAATTTGGATAAACTCAAAATATTGTTGATAAATAACCTGGTCCATGAAGAAGTATAGAAATTGAAAAAATAATATTTTCAGGTGTTTCCTAGTATGTAGGTGAAATAATTCAATTAGACGAATCCCACCCGCATAAATAAAGTTTCAGCTCTTTAACTTCACAAACATAAACAGATGAAAGAATTGAAGGAATATAGATGTTCAAATATAGGCAGAATGGTGAATGTTACACAGTGTGTAAAGTGGCCACTTAAACCAGCCATTGACAGGTCATAAGCCCTGTAGATGCCTGGACTTCTATATTACCTTCTCTTAAATATTCTTCATCTCTGTTGTAATATGTTAATATAAACAGCTCCCCAGGGAGTTGAATCCAGTCCTTGTCTACAAAAATTTGGATAAACTGTATTTATTAAATACATTTATAATTTATTTTGAATATATATAGGATACGTATTAAATAACTATGTTAGATTGTTCTTAGAATTTTGACATGGAACCTAATCTTATATCTTTCATTATATTTATGTTTATTTTACGCCAATTTTTTTTATGCCGGTGTCTCTCGTAACGGAATCCAGGCGTAAAACGATGTTTACCTGTAGTAAGATTTTAACCCTCCTAGAATTTCGTCTAAAGAGACCAATATCTCGACAGAGATTAAGGAAATAACTATATGTTTGTATTGGTATTATTTCACTGATTGAATTAGAATTCACTGCATAATACTTCATGGCAAATTATTATAAAATAAAATGTGTGGAATTCAATCAGTTGATATTAAATATGTTACATAGGCACGGGTGCTGGCTGGAGACGTCTTGTGTCGTCCTGGTACAAGTCTGTGCCGCCGCCTCAGCTGGCAGCCATGCTAGGACAGGCCACGGGGGCTCACGGCTGGACGCACCGCGATGTGCTTAGACTGGCGCACGGGATCAAACTGCCCGACTCTTTCATCCGTGAGTGACCTTAATTTTATCCTCAATTCTATCAAATACAAAACACTGGAGAAATCTGTATAGATTTAATGGTTCATTTTCCTTTGATTAAATTAAAATTATAAAATTATGTTTTTAAATTTTTTTTCTGGAATATGATGGGAGCATTTAATTGTGTGCTGTAACTTCTATACAATGTTTTAAAAAATGATCAAAATTGGTTAACTAAACATCTAGTAGAAAATATTTACAGCTTTCGTAGAGCAATCAGAAGGAAAATAATGATGTAAAAATGAAAACTGAATTTGAAAAAATACAAATTCTTAAAAAATTTTGCTATGTCCAAATAACACAAAATTTAAAAAAATGTTTTGACAATATATAATTTTAAAATGTCCCAGGTTTTGATTCCGTGGCTAGTGTCATGGACTCGCCGATAAGAAGTCCGAGGTTCGAACCCCACTCTACCACAACTTGATTCCCATTTTCTAATAGTGAGCTATTTACAACTCGTTGAAAATGGCCCCCAAAATGGAAATATTTAGATAATCATAAAAATGCAAATATATATCTTATGAAAAAAAATAATTATGCAGTTATAAAATATGTATAATGTGTAATTATAATATTTAAAAAAAACACCTTTTCAAATAAATATTTGTGTTCTTTTAATGTTCTCAAATATGTATTTAAATTGTCGATGCTGTTTTTGACTAGTTGTAAATAACAAACTTTAAAAAAGGGGAATTAAGTTGTGGTAGAGCGGGGTTAAAACCTCGGACCTCTGTTGTGTGAGTCCGCGACACTACCACGGTTCCATACTTGGTCATTTAATATTTATATTATAGGTATATTTAATTTTTTAAACCTTTTCATACACAATAGGTACAATTGGCTGGTTATTACTGTGGAGAAATATCTTCCTACCAACAATTTAATAAGTTATTTTAGGTTAGGTCTTATTAAAGTTTTTTCTTATATTTCTGTACCTATGAACTGTAATGAAAGGCGTTGCTTCTCTGTAGAGATTTATTCTTGGAGGATAAAAGTTGAATCAGTAGGTTTTTGGTACTGAAGGGACCTGCTAAAATGGGGGCCGATAAACACGAGTGTTGTTTCGAGAGCTAGGCTAGTAAGGCAGAATCACGAAAGAGCAAAAACAGCAATAGGGCGCAATATCAATTTCTCTGCCTTTTATAGCCTCTGTGGGTAGCTCCACGTGTAAATCAAAATATGCGTCTAATGCACTGGAACCTACTCATTCTTATTCTTATTCTTAGAGGTGGGTGTCAGTGCTATGCAAGCTCCTGACGTCACTGCGACCTGTGAAGATCTATTGTGACGGGTCCCCGTGAATAGTGTTCGCCTTCTAAGCTCAGGTCTATAAAGAGCCCGGCTACTGTGTGGAAGGCGAGAGTTTAAATTTTGCTAAATCTCCCCCTCCAAACCCAGGTTTATAAAGAGCCTGGCCACTGTCTGAAAGGCGAGAGTTTACATTTTGCTAAATCTCCCCCTCCAAGCCCAGATCCGTAAAGTATCGGGCTATTAGGTAGGGGGTGAGCTCTTTGATATCCGCAGGTTTAACCAGTGGTCCCCCGAGGATGAGGCTCCTTTTATGATGTACAGCATCACATCACAATGTGTATAGATGTTTCCTCGTCTGCACTGCAGAACCCACATCTAGAAGTTTCGGAAAGGTTCATTCTAGCAAGGTGTTTGTTTAATCTGCAGTGCCCTGGGCGGGCTCTAGCGATAATCCTCACTTGATTTCGGCTGAGCTTTATCAGGTCGAAGGCAAACCTTTGCGAGTACAATTTTATTCGTTCCTTTGCATGGTGCTGACCGGGTACTTTTTTCCAGAGCATAATGCTCTGTTTCCTGGCCCATGACCTAAGCTCGTTACGAGGAGCACATTTGGGCAACCCACAGTAGGGCTCGGGGCCTATTGGGGCTGTCTCAGCTCCCAGCCTCGCCAGTTCATCAGCTGCCTCGTTACCATCGATGTTTGAGTGTCCAGGTACCCAAATTAATGTCACACTGTTACACTCTCCGACACAATTAAGCGCCCGTGGGCATTCTAAAGTTAATTTGGAATTGATCTCGACAGATTTCAGTGCGCTTAAAGCAGCCTGACTGTCTGAGAGAATATAAATTCTTTTGTTTTTGTATTGTACCTACTCATAGAGAAATTTCAAACATAAACAAGGGTTTTATAGAAAATATTGTTATCATATCTACAAAAACATATTTAATATACAATTAGAATATAAATTATTTTAATTAAATTACAAATTTAAAAGCTTCAATTAAATTAACTTAACAATAGAATCACCATGTAAAGCGCCCTTGAGGTGTTTTATTACGAAAATGGCGCTATATAAGTTATCCATAATTAATTTAGAATAGCTTTTGGCCTCACTGTTTTAAACTCCTTACGGGTATTAAGGATTGATAAATATATTTGATTTCAGCCCTTAAAACTGTTCTCTCCTATGCGAGCGTCGGACTACCAGCTACCGAGGAGAAGTTCGGTAAAGAAGACATGGCGACAGAGGTGCTGACCACACTACGAATGTTTAGAGATATGAAGACGTGCTCCAGTGTCTCAGGCCTGCTCAGCATTGTCGAGGCGAATTCCTTCATCACCCCGAAGACCCTGGCTGCCTGTGTCCTCGCTGGGAAACTCGATGCATCGGTAAGTCAATGAGGAACCCGGGCCTAAAGAGTGAGATCTAACTTTAGGTATTTAAGTAGTAGTACTATTGAGGATCTCGTATGAAGAGGGGGATCTAATTTTTTGCCTTTGCACTGGTTTTTCAATTCCTATTCTGTTAAAAAACAAGTGAACTATTGCAAAGTTTGTCTCCTACCATGTACGATGCGATACCGAAGCAGATTTAGAGCCACCCTCATTTTATGTATAAGTCATTGCTAAAACATCACTTCGTAGTGTTGTCAAAAAACCTTTTTATTCCAGTTAAAATAGTTGAAAGACATTTTGATTTAAGTTGTTTATTGTCAATTCTCGATGGAATTCCATTATTATGATATTATTTATTTATTTATTAACATATACGCCCAATGGTCATTTTTAAGGTCATATGTGTACATAGAAAATTATTATAAAAGAAAGTAGAAAGACACAATGGTATATAGTTGACTTGGTGGGAGTGGAAGCAGGAGAGAAGTGTTTATAATTGAATTTGATTCAGTGATTTTTTGAAAGAAGACAACTTGTTATCAAAGAAATCAAGACTGGTATGTTTGTTGGCAGACCTAAGAATTCTTAGCATAGGGGAATGAAAACCATAGTTAGTTCTATGGTTATCGGTATGAAAGAGTATGTTTTGTCTGAGGTTTCTAGCTGGGATATTTAATTTTATTGAGCTCAGTAGTTCAAGCGCATCAAAGAGTGAGTTGAGAATTTTAAACAGGACTAGAAGGTCGGATTTATTTCGACAGTCTTGAAGAAAACAATAATAATAACTTGTATTTAAATATAAGTTATGGTATCATCATAGTAGAAAGATGTCTTGTGCTTAGGTCTGCTACATTTTCAGCAATAGGAAACGTCATCCCGGTAAGCTACCAACACACTTAATTCAATAAACTGGTTTGAATGCTCTCCCAGCAGAAATTGTGAGAATAAAGTGATGTGTTCGAAAAGAACTTAAAACCCCAACTAAATCATAACTAATCGTAACTAGCATCTTTATAACTACTCTAACCAGATGAGACATAACATGACTTGACATATAATTTGTTTATATAACCCTGACGGGTTCTTTAAAATTGCAAATAAATAAAAAATAAAAGTAACAAATTCTTGGCTTGTAATGTCAAAATAAATAATTGCACTTAAATTTAAATTCAAATTCAGAAGTATTGCATGAAATCACTCATGTAAAGCATCTTTGATCCCTCAGGCGAAGTGTGTAAAGCTGAGACATGCATTATCGACAGAATCAAGAAAGGGGTGCTGCGTTGGTTTGGAAATGTAGAGCGAATGGACAGCGAAAGAACGGCTAAAAGGATCTACAATGCAAATGTTGATGGATGCAGAAAACGAGGAAGACCGAGAAAGACATGGCATGATCAATACTTGAAGATGGACATGTCAAGAGTAGGAATAATCGGCGTGCGTGCATGAGAAGATGTATGAATGTAGAGGATGCGAGGTGTGTATGCCAAGATAGAGTGTTATGGTGTTCTATCCTCTCCTCTGCCTACCCCTACGGGGAAACGGCGTGATGGTTTGTTTGTTTGCTAATAATAGACTACATAATACAGTAAAACCTCATTTTTACGTTCCTCGATTTTATGTTTCCCGCTTTTTACACTAATATATTTAGATCCTATTTATTTTCCATACATTCTTATTCAAATATTCCCCCCATTGACGTTTTTTATTTTTTTTCATAACTCCGGTTTTACGTTGAAATTTTTTCAAAACTCATTCGATCTGTCAAAAGATAACGAGCCGCCCGCCGCCGCGTAAATGGAGAATAAAATCGAGGTAAATAAATAAATGTGTAAATTATTGTCTCAAACTAAATTCAAAGCAGGTGCAGTGTAATTGACCATTTTGTTCAAGTGTCTAATTTTGACATTTTACTAAATAGTGACACGCAGTTGACGCATGTTTAGGAAGAATAAAGCCTTTACATCAATAAATAACTATGCAGAGAGTTAAAAAATTTGGCAATAGAAATATTATTTGAAGTTGTAAATATAATTTGGAAAGTTAAAACAGTTATTATAAAAGTGTGAAATAGTTGTGCCGCGATGTAAATGACAGTTTAAATTTTGTGGTGCCATACTAAAAAAAGTGATACTATATAAATAAAATTTCCCATTATTTAGGAAAAAAATCATTGTATGCATTTTACGATATTTGTTTTTATATTTTAAAAAATTTAACAATCGTATGCCCAAATACTTCAAATTTCACTGAAATGAAGAACATAGATATGCAAGATATGTTAATTGCTTACGCTGATAATTTAACTGGTATGTCTAAATAAAAAAAAATATTAGCATCTTACTAGAAATAAAGATATATGTAATAAGTTTGCCATTTCAAAAAATGTAAATAAAAAAAAACAGAATCCTGAAAAATTGCATTATGTATGATGAGATGCCTGAATGTATGAAGAATGAAAAGAGTTTAAATTAATTTTAAAATAAATGTTTTGGGAACTGTAAGATGATGTAAATGTGCATATTTAATTCAAGTAAGTGTAAATATTAGTTTATATGCAAATTGTAATAAAAGCTTAAGATAAAAATAATGGTATCCTGTGGCTACAGAATAATAACAACTGTTCCAGATCTGGAATGTTCTGCTGGAGAGACTACCAATAGACGAGGTACTTCTCAATATCCAGAAACTGCACAACAGCCTCCTGCTGAGCGGCAACACCGTATGCCAAGACGAGATCCTGACCGAAGCCCTGAAGCGGTTCACCGACAAGAACGGAGACGCCAGCGAGAAGTTGGTGGAGATATTGAATGCGGCTCCCACGGCGCCGCCCCTACTCGCATACATTGTTCTATGTGATTACGAAGCTGGTAGCAAGTAAGTGGTATCTTCCGTTGTCCTCTATTGTGATTTGCATGGGATTTTATCCAGCATCTATTGCTGGAAGAGGTGTGTGATGAATTTGTATGGAAGGGGAATAGTAAATATTAGTATATAGTAGGGGCTGTTCCATTGAAATATTGCGTATTGTATATTTTTCAACTTATTTTTAAATGTACCTACACTTAATAATAATAATATTTAGTTTTATATAAATTATCCTTGCACTGTATTATATTCACCTGTCTGAAGATGCCCATTAGTGGGTGAAAGCGCTAATTGGTTAAAATAAATAATTGGAAGTGTACCGAATATTTTTTTAAATTAATAACTCACATGTAAATATAAGTTATTACATCATTACAATGGAATTCCGTTAAGAATTGACAATAAATAATTCAAATGAAATCTTCAATTATTGTACTGCTGATCTTTGGCCCTTTTGACTGATGAGTTTGCTGACCACTGACCTAGACTAACAAACCCCTTTCTGAAATAATTACTTTCTCTCTTACAATGTTTTTTTTCCAGACGTAACAAGCCAGTGAAAGTTCCCCATCTGACTAATGCCAAAAAGGTCAAGATGTCCATGTGTCTCAACGCCTTACTCACTGATACTAACCAGAGTCTGTGGGACCGGGTCAAAAGAAAAGGTATTGAAAAATATTTACGGCCAAATGTTTGGACAATTAAATATTTTTTGTTGTTTTATTTTAGTTCTTTAATTTACTCATATAATAATACGGACCACCTGCTCTTGTACCTATACAACTCACAGATTATTCCGGCTTTTGACATTTAATTGTTCACTATTACAATCTGACTGTCTTTTAGCACCTGGTGCTCATCCAATAATTTACATCTCAACTTAAGTGAGTGCAAGGTTATGAGATTTTTTCGTCTGGAAAATCCAATCATATACGACTACTCACTGAACGATGAAATATTATCATCTGTGTCTAGTATACGAGATTTGGGTATTATACTTGACACTAAACTTTCTTTTACAATTCATATTGAACATGTTATCAATAAATCCTTAAAACTTCTTAGATTTATTAACAGAAGCACAGCTGACTTCAAAAATATCAATACCCTTAAAACTCTCTTCTGTTCTCTAGCTCGCCCACACCTAGAGTATTCCTCTGTTATCTGGTCTCCATATTTTGATGTTCACATCAAGAATATCGAATCAGTTCAACAATATAGGCTGGAGGTTGGGCTTATCCAGAGACCAATATACGTACAATGAGTTAGAAACTACCTTAAATATATCTTCTCTTCAAGACCGTGGAAATAAATCTGACCTTCTAGTCCTATTTAAAATTCTCAACTCACTTTTTTACATTAAAGATAATGTGTCGATGGAGACATTTTATATAATTTTGAAACATGCCTTGTTAAACATTTTATAGTGAATGGGAGACGATTCCATAGTGGAGCCAGCCGCATGGACACTATGAGTTTGTTAAGAAGGAGGAATTACGTATGGAAATGAAGAGGGTGCTTTGAAAATGTGTTTTTATGTTTTATTTTATTTTACCAGGTGTATTCATGATACCAAATCCGCAAGTGACAACAGCTCTCAAAGGCCTGCTAGGGCGGAGTTTGGCCCCCAAACCCGAGGGGGAACGCATAAAGGGCAGGTACCTCGTCACTATGGACATGCGGCCGCGTATGTTCAGAGGTAAAATACTTATTATGAGTAAAAAAAACTTTTAAATATTCTCAAAATCCGTATCAGACACGATGTTGATAGAGCGATGAAACTGGTTATTGGTCTGAAAAAATAAGTGCATTAGAGTGTCACCATGCCACCTTGGTTATATTATAATTATTTATCATAGTTATCAATAATTTATTTTTTTAAGGTATTTATTTATTATAGCAATTTTTTAGATGCAATAAGCCAAATAATTGACTGAACATAATTTGCAATAATTAGCTTTTCTTGTTTTAAATACTGTTTAATTACCTACTTTGAATGTATTCGTTCAAAAATTACAAATGTAACTTCTGTTTAGATTAACATATTACAACAGAGATGAAGAACATTTAAGAAAAGGTAATATAGAAGTCCAGGCATCTACAGGGCTTATAACCTGTCAATGGCTGGTTTTAGTGGCCACTTTACACACTGTGTAACATTCACCATTCTGCCTATATTTGAACATCTATATTCCTTCAATTCTTTCATCTGTTGATGTTTGTGACGTTAAAGAGCTGAAACAATGTCATACATATGAAACAAGGGGTAAAAAAAAGATAAGATTACCAATAAGGAGAAAAACAGAATCTCAAAACTCATTGTACAAGGGATTGAAGCTGTACAGTGAGTTACCTGAAGAAATAAAGGAAATAGAAAAAATTGAAATATTTAAAATTAATTTGAAAAACTATGTAATTGAGAAATTTTGATACAAAAATTGTAATATTATTAAAAGTTTATACTAGTTCTTAAAATGTTATGAACTAACTTAATAAAGCATAAATAAATAATTTACATAATAAGAAAATAAAAACGTAATTAATCGAATTAACCTAATTATAATGTAAATATAACAACCAAAATAATCACAACAAACATAACTAATTTATACAGACCAATAGAACAAATTTCATAAACAGTACACACATTTTACCTATTTGGCTTGATCCACTCATCGATCGGTGCACAACCCACCTCCACTATCCATTTCTTGATAGCTATTTTATATTGAGAGTACTTACTTATTGTCCTTGTAGACAATGGAAGTTGTTTTTGCAGCATCAGAGTGGAGTATCTAGTAACTCTTGTATTTGTGTGATGAGTCATGGAAGGTAGAGAATAATGTTTGTGTTTGTACAGTAACAGAACCCAAAACCTCTTGCATAATAGGCAAACGCGCTGACCCTCTGACCACGAGGCGGACTTTGAATAATAAATTATTTTTTTTAGATTTCCAGCGCTGCAAATCTAAGGGAGATGTCGTCTTTACAGATGATTTAATGGAGGCGCTAAATATCAAAGTTGTCAACCGAAACGTTTGTTTCTGGAACAATCACACCAGTCCGGGGAACGCAGGTATTTATTTACTTTATATGTATTTGACTTGAGGGGATTTATAAAAACATACGTACATGTTACATGCACGTTATTTACATACTTTACTTGCAAAATCCAGTTACATTCACGGAAATTTTAAAAATCGATTTATATTTAACTTGTTTGTGTTCTGTGGTAGTGTCTTTTTTTCGAGGTTCAACTTTACTCTACTATAACTCAATTACCATTTTTTAGAGCAGTTATTATGAGTTTTAAAAAATGGTTTCTAAAAAGCCATTAAATTGTAAAGCTGTAATTGTCTATTTTTTAGCAAACAAGTGTTTTTATTCTATGTAATTTATTCTGTGGCAGATGATCGGTGTCTGTCTTAGAGACAGAAAAGAAATAAAGAAGTTAAAGAAGCCTAACTATAGTTGTAGATATCATGGATCCTATATATGTATTTTAAAAAAAATATTTTTTTGTGTTTCTGATCCTATATTTGTGGTGATATACTCGTGTGTCTGTGTCAACTAATTGCTTGTCCCATCTCAACACAGGACTTTTAGCCCCATGGAGTTGGGACTTATGTCTCAAATAATGTACAATAAACTTATGCATGTAAATAAGTAAATAAGAACGCAAATATTTTCTTTTAAAAAATAAAAAAAGAGTTAACAGCAGATCATTAGTATAAGCAGCTTTTGCAAATTGACAGTTAATTGTTACTATAGAACATCATAAAATATTTATAAAGAGATGATTTGAATTCGTAGAGACTCGAGTTAAAAATGTGGATGTGAGATGTGGACAAAATGTGGACATTAATTTCCTAGTCTGTGTATACGCGGTATTGGTGAGTGACAAAGATTGTCGGTTTGAGAAGGGTGACAATAATATAGACTATTTGGTCTAGTCCTACGATTGTTAATATTTATTATAATGAATAAAATGCCGATTTCATATTCCACCTGAAGTGTAAGACTGATCAAGATACTCTGCAACAGTGTACCGATGCAGCACCCTCATGCACCATCAGGTGCGGACATGGGAATGGAATAAAATGCCAATTTTTTGGTGGATATTTTTTTAAACATGTATGAATATTAACAAAAAAAAAAAAAATCACACTAAACTTGTTGATAGCAAATTTTTTAGACAACGAAAAATTAGGAATATTTTTTGTCCTTCTGTTCACAGCCGTATTGCTGGCGCTGTACATGTGTTCCCACGTAGCTGATGTGACCATAGCCGTTTTCGTAGATGGTGGTATACAGTGTGTGTCTCTAGAGAAGCCTGACAAGTCTCTGCTCAGCCCCTCGGAAGCCTTACTCAAGATGAAGGTCAGTCAACTGGCGGAATGAGAATGTTTACTGTAGGAAATTTAATTATGAAAATGGATAAGTTTTACCTACCATTTAAATTAATACTATGTCAGACTCTTATTCTGACCTTAACATTATTTATTTAATAAACGCCCAGAGGGCTCTTACAATATACAGTTAAAAGTACATAAAATATCATAGAAAATAACAAAAATTAAATCATAACTTAACATGTAATTCATTCTAAAAAAAAAAAGGAAATAAAGTGAAGATGAATGGAGAAACACATTAAATAGGGGAGAATTGAGAGGATGGCCATTTGATGGATAGGATAGCTAATTTGATAGCAGCAGGAGTGGTGTGGAGCGAGTCCAACAGCTTAGCATAATTATCAGCTGTTCTGTGGATGCTCACTAGGGGAGGGGAGAACGGTGGGTGAAGTTCGTCCTATTGTACTCACACCGGAACATGTGTCGGAGTCCGGTGGGCCTTGTGGGTATACGAAACTGTGACAAAATGAATACTGAAAATTCGATAAAATATTTGGGAGTAACGTTAGACTGTCAACTTAAATGTACTAATCATATTGAAAAAAATTGAGATATTTAACCTATGTTTTCAAACGTTTAACTAGTTATTTATTTATTAACGGACATTGTCCATTTATACAATTTATAGGGTTTAAATATTACAATTGTATTATAATTGTGTTCATGCAAACACTGGCAAAATAGTTTATCATAATTGGATGGGGACGAGCCTGTAATAATCATATTAAGCCTTTAGAAACCGTACAAAAACTAATTATTACAATTGTACTTCTTAAAAATTCTTCTTTTCCCTCCAACCAATTATTTCAGGAAGCTGTGCTTTTGAATATACGAAAAATCTATTGCCAGAAATGTCTAAAATATGTTTTTATGCGCCAACCATATTTCTTTAAAATTTTAACAGATCTAGTCAAAGATTGAATAGTTTACTTGAAATCCCTTATCGTAAATGCAGACTCGGGCAAAGACACTCATTTTTCATAGCTCCAAAACTGTTCAGTGCATTTCATGAAGACAATATGATAGAGATGAATTATTTGAATATATTTCGATTGAAATTTTTGTTGAAATCGTGTATAAAAAAAACGGATGTAAATAGCTTCTTTTTATAATGAATAGAATATACTTTTACCACAATTTTCTCATTTTTAGTGACGAAAAATTGTGTTTTAATATCAGCACTCATTTTTAAACTTTTGGATATCTATCGTATTCTTCCAGTAGCCTTTCTTTCAATTAAAAATAAAATGTATACCCACACACAGGATATGCCTTTGTGGGGTTTTTTTTTGTGTTAATGTAATAGTTTTTTTGTATTTACAACTTATGTATACCGATACTGATTGTAAAATGCAAAGAAAAAATTATAATAAATAAAAAAATTACCTAATAATACACACTCAAAGAAAAAATATGTTTTGAATAAAATAAAATAAATTGCCTAAAGGTGATCAATCTTACGTCTCAGGTTCCAGCCCAGCTTTTGAAACCACTTTCTAAAACAATATTTCTTATCGACCCAGCCAGGGATTAAACCCGTAACTTCAAGCGTGGTAGGCGAACGCGGCAACCACTGCACTATGAGGCGGATTACTCTTTACTCCGCAGATAATGAATTGTGGCCTCTGTGGTATAATGGCTAAGACGGTTGCCTCACGCTCTGATAGTTCCTGGTTCTAATCTTGGTGATGTGACTAAAATAAAATGTAATCTTTCTCAAGCCTAGGTGTTCTGTTCTATAATTCACCACTGTAATTTGGCCTCCTGGCCTGTTGTGGTGCAAAAAATTAAAACCTGAAAACCGGATTCAACCTTAACCTCCGGAAGCATTTTCGGAGCCATAGGGTTTTGTTGATGGTTGGAATAAGATACCACGGGAACTGGTCTCAATAACTTAAAAAATGGACTAGATTTGTTTTGACAATGTTGAAATATGTCAACAACTAACTTTCGCCGATGTAGATATCGGCTTTAAGCTGCTCGCTGTAAATAAAAATAATGAAATTGAAAAATATGTTTTTAAATTCCGAATCGTTTTTTTTTTTTCAGTCAGTTACACTTGGGGCTGTTTCCCTGTCCAGCCCGGTAGAGTGGGCCATGGCGCAGGATCAGAATTTCGACCTGTTTGTGAACATCGTGAGGACGACTGCGGTGACCACTCGCCTTCCCAAGGAACAGAGAGAGGCCGGTGCCAACCCTCACGCAACTCTCTGCCAGTACCATGAGAAAATCAATCCACATGCTGGGTAATTTTTTTTAATGCCACGCAATACAAGTGTACACCTTTGTGTTGCGTATTATAAAATGTTTGTAAAAGGTGTTAAAAAGTTATCTAAGCATTTCCATTCATCCATTTTTTCCATGTTTTCATCGGTTGTTGATGTGCTGGGGTGTCCAGGCCGTTGTCATCTTCAACGTCCATCTAGGAAACGCTTATACCACTCATAATCTCTTGTTTTACTCATAGCAGACTCACCACAAGTCTTTGTTAACATTTCACACACTTTGTCACACTTTATTTAATTTTTTACACAAAATTTTATGCAAATTCTTTGATCCATTTTTTTTTACAAACGAAAATTGCCGAGCTCATAAAAACACGTCTAACCTTAGCGGCTGCCTCAGACAAAGCAAACGATGAATACAGCTGACAATTTTAGCATACTTCAGGGGCATGTATATCAACATATTTTTATAATATATAATATATAATATATTTTTTGAATATAATTTATAACAAAGAGATAAAAAACATTAACGATTGTAACATTTTGTCCCATAATTTGTCCAAATTAAACATCTGGTGCCAACAAAATAAATTGCAACTCACTATAAGCAAATGTCAAGCTATGAGATTCTATAAAATAAAAAATCCGATTCTATTTAATTATATGTTAAATCAAATTAAAATTACTGATGTTTCTACCGTGAGCGATCTGGGTGTTTTGTTCGATTCAAAATTATTATTTAAAGAGCACATTATTAAAATATCTAACAAAGCTGTAAAATTATTAGGATTTGTACTTAGAACCTGAAAAGATTTTAATAATATAAACACATTTAAATATCTTAACACATCTCTAGTTAATAATATTGATGTTTTTTGTTGATATTTCTTGATAAAACTCCATAGTTAATGATAATGATAAAATTTATAAATAAACTTATCAATGAAACTTCTTGGTTTAGTTTTACTTTTTATTATTTTGACCAACGAGCGCTTTCGCCTAAGTAGGCATCTTCAAGACTGGTGATTTGTTTACAACGTTTACAGCTTTTATACTATTCTTAACATATTTTGGAGATAAGATAGAACAATATTTTAACAGGGGACAGAAAACATAAATATTTACAACTAGTTTGCTATACAATTCATTATTGGGAGTTTTTGGACCGAAAGGGATTAAGTTTTATTATTTAAAATGTGGGAAGAGAACACATGGCGAAATACAACACTGTTGTAACAAATACAATTGTATTGTATTGTATTTGTTACAACAGTGTTGTATTTCGCCATGTGTTCTCTTCCCACATTTTAAATAATAAAACTTAATCCCTTTCGGTCCAAAAACTCCCAATAATGAATTGTATAGCAAACTAGTTGTAAATATTTATGTTTTCTGTCCCCTGTTAAAATATTGTTCTATCTTATCTCCAAAATATGTTAAGAATAGTATAAAAGCTGTAAACGTTGTAAACAAATCACCAGTCTTGAAGATGCCTACTTAGGCGAAAGCGCTCGTTGGTCAAAATAATAAAAAGTAAAACTAAACCAAGAAGTTTCATTGATAAGTTTATTTATAAATTTTATCATTATCATTAACATCTCTAGTTAGAAGCCAACTAGATTATAACTCTCCAATATGGTCACCTTATCAAATCACTTTCTCAAATTCTATTGAGAGAAGTCAGAATAAATTTCTTAGATTTATTAATTTTAAGATGGGTTTTTCTACTAATCAATTAAATTACAACAAAATTTTAGACTCTCTTAAATTAACTAAATTGCAAGAACGAAGAACATCGACCGATCTTACGACTTTATATAAAATAATAAAACCAATGTTTGATACCCCTGATCTACTGAAATTGATTTCATTCTATGTACCACCTAGGTTAAGCAGAACATCTACAATATTTTATTGTCAAAATTCTCGAACGGTAGCTCAATATAACTCACCTATTGTTAGATTACAGAATACCGGGAATGAATATGCATCACATTTTGATATATTTAGTTTATCTCTGCCTAACTTAAAAAATAAATTGACCAACATATTTTTATCAAAAAGAGCAAATCATCTTCATAAGATTGGGTTGGAATAGTTATAATTTGATTGATTAATGTATTTTGTTATTGTATAATTTCTTTAAAATATATATGTATTTCAAGTAATTAATAATGTGTACAGTACGAGTATATTAATATTTCATACTCGATTTTTAAAAATATTTTTATTTTTACGCACTCTTTATACCACATATATGTAAATGGCAGAAATGCCGTATATAAATAAATAATATTAAATTGATAATGTGGCTCTCCAAACCCGCAAAATTTTAAAATTCTAGTTATTTTCTGAACACACCTCGTACAGGGTGTTATTAACCTTTCCTTCACTAAGCATCCAAAAATTATGCATGATCTGAACGGAGGGACCAAACGACCCCAGCGCCTACATTAATTTTTGTATTGCCGAATGCTTATGTACATAAAGTAAAATTGACCAAATTGGTCTATGGGGGATTCGAATCCCCCCCTTCGGTCCGGCTAGGTTAATGCAAGCGACGATATATAGGCACATATAGTTCAGTGGGTTAACATATAAACTTTTTTTTTCAGAATGGTCAACATCTCCCTCGGCCGCCTATCTAATGTCAGATCGGACTACAACAAGAAGAGGATTCTGGACATTTTCGGCTTCGACCAGCACATTCCCGACCTCATACACGGGTTTGCCGGCGACGCTCGCGACAAGTTATAATAATAAAAGTGATGTCACGTGACGCGTTTCACAACGCCTGCTTTGAATAGGCCGTGATAAAACCAAATGATATCCATTTTCATTCAGGAGGAAAGAAAGCTACCGTCGATCAAACGATAATAAAAATAATTGGTCAACAGGTCTTTTAAAACACAGAAATAAAACATGCAAGAAACTGTACGTGGAAAATATATTACAACCACCTAAAGCGCAATAAATCAAGTTGTGGAAGTAAGAAAATATACAAATAATTTAATTGGTATAAAGATATGGAATTGTAGCCTTAAAAGGATGTGCGGTCTGACTTTTCTTCATACAAAGGTATTCCCTTATTTTCTCCCCGGATTATGGTACCCGAGTGATGATTTTTTTTTACACGCTTAGATATTCACCATTGGCGTGTCCCATATATTTTTTAAAAATTTTACTAATTGTCTTATAGGACAAGAACCATCCAAAAACTGTCAAAAACGTCCCAATTTCATCCGATATCTTCGGATGTGCTGTATACAAATATGAGGACTATTTTTGAAAAAACCAAAAACCGACGCAGAAAATTTCTTTCTGATACCAGTTCTATAAAGAAAAAAAAAGGTTTAGTTTTGGAGAAAAGAAAACGAGAATACGATAATTCTATTTTGTCAATTTTAGTTAGGTATAATCAGTCCGACGTGCGGCTGTCTTTTTCGCATAGTATTTGGGGAGACATCTGCTAGAGAGTGACAGAAAAACTGTATTTATCGAACCGTTTTTGGGTTGCATATCCTCCCTAGGTAAGTAGGCCCCTCCCCAGACCAATTAAAACTTTTTATTTTAGAAATCTGATCAATTGCGACATTTTCACTAATTACTAAAACAATCCATAAAATGAGTATATTCTTGCTCAAATGCTTTGAATCAAAAATAAACCTCCTAATTCTTCCTTTCCCTTTTTACTTCTCAATGTTATATTAAAAATCCCATATTATTTGCATTTGCTTATCGAGAGACCATTATAGGTATAATGAGTTAGAAACTTGCTTAAATATATCTTCTCTTCAAGACCGTCGAAATGAATCCGCCCTTCTAGTCCTATTTAAAATTCTCAACTCACTCTGATGCGCCTGAACTACTGACCTCAATAAAATTAAATATCCCAACTAGAAACCTCAAACAAAACTTACTCTTTCATACCGATAACCATAGAACTAATTATGGTTTTCATTCCCCTATGCCCAGAATTCTCAGGTCTGCCAATAAACATACCAGTCTTGATTTCTTTGATAACAAGTTGTCTTCTTCCAAACGATCAATGAACCAAATTCAATTATAAACACCTCTCCCGCTTCCACTCCCACCGAGTCTACTATATACCATTGTGTCTTTCTACTTTCCTTTATAATAATTTTCTATGTATAAACATGTCCTTAAAAGTGCCCACTGGGCGTGTATATATAAATAAATAAATTAGCTGTCGAAAATCTTTGTTTGGTGTCTCACTCTTTTTTTATATGCCAACAGCTGTGCTAAAAGAGATGGAATTTTCCGGCCAGTCAAATTGTCAAAGTCAATTGCAAATTTAGTATTTGAGGGTATTAGAAGCAAACTTTGAAATCTCCACCAAAAATGGAAAATTAGTTACTTATGCCAAAATAAACTATACTTAAAAACCTACCTACCTAAATAATAGCGTGATTCAAAACCGTCTCTAAATCTTGCAAAAACAGATTTCAACTGTACTGGACACCGCAAACTTAGCATTTTCCATTGAGTTGGTGAAGCATAATTAGAAATCTCACAATTCTTTTTTTTAAAGTTTTTCGCAAATATCTCGCGCAAATAACTCCTTCAATGGAAATTTCTAGAAAGAAAGTTTGCTTCTAATACCCTTATTTATCACTTTTTAGACCAAAGCCAAAAAAAAAAATTGTTACAAAAATGCTTTAGTATTGTATCCTATATATTTTAGCATCTTTTAATGCAAAAATATCAATAAATAAATGTTTTTTTACCATTTTTGGCAGCCATGACGATTTGCAATGAGAATTAAGAGAAAAAAGATTGTTAAAACATGAGTTCAAAAATATCAATATATTTATGTACATCGTTGAAAAGCAATTTAAAACACACATATTAAAAAAAATATATATTTTTACAAAATGTAATGCTAGTGGAGTAGAGAAATCAAAATTAGTTTGGCCTAATATATGGTTATTATTTTTTAAATACATTTAATAGTCTGTGTTAACAAAACCAAAGTGTTTAATATCTCCTATTTTTCTGTTGAGGGAGTTTTTATTTGTCAATACAGTGCCTACTTAATAAAAATAAATGCAACGTTATATCAAACACTATATCAATGCTCGGAGTTCGAATGATGAATTTGTTCAGATGTCTGTGAATAACTTTATATTGTGTACCACAGACAGTGAATTCAATATAATGTCTGCCACAGACAAGATGGCGATTTGGTAAGGCAAATGACAGCTAGCTAGCTTTAGATTTTATTATGGTTATTTAGTTAAAGTTAGTTGGCCTGCGTATAATATTGTCGATCTAAAAAAGGGGTTTACGCAATCAGAAAAAAATCTAATTGATCCGACATGTATTTCAAACACAAACTCTTCGTAAATCTAACTAAATATATGTATGTTTTGTTAAAGTACAGTTTTTTCAGGAAAACAAAAGTATTTTTAAGATTGGCCGTAATGAACGCCAGCCATTATTGTAAAAACTAAATTTTGGCACATACTGTTAAAACTCTCAACACAGTGCACTTGTGATACATTCATAATATTTTTTATGTATAAGTCTGATATACTCGTTTGTCCTCAAAGTTTACACCACGTGAATATTGTTTTATGTATCAATAAAAAAAAGAAAACATTTCTGTATTGTGGAAACATATTATTTATTTTTATATATGTGCATAGAGCATTAATTTAATGTAAGGTTGTTATAAATATTTTATTAAAAGCTTCTTTCTAAGTAGCACATAATTTAGACCGTGAAAAAAAAAATATGTCAGTGTGAATTATTATTTTTTGTTTTAAAACCTTTTTGTTAGTAAACAGTGTAAGTAGATTTCTGACCTCTTGATTCAGAAAAAAAATATTTATAATTTGTAGATTTTGTAAATCTAAAAAAATCTCATGGAAAAAATGCGTTGAAATATTCATTTTTACTCGAATGATAACATTGTGATAGAATACCTATAATGCTAATATTTTTATACATTTAAAAAAATATTTTTATGCTAAGCATTTATTGTGGAACATATTTGTAAAACACACATAGCTTTGCGTTAATGTTAAAAAAATAAAAACACAAAAAAATCAGTCACTCAGTAGGAACTTAAGGTAATTAATAAGGGTTATAAAAGTAATTTTCGATACGGATAGATTGTACCAGTATTTTCAAGTTGGTAACCTTGTGATTTTACATAGAAAAATATTTTAAGATATAACTCATAAGAGAAAAAATATTTACAGTCTCAAATTTATAAACTCGTCATAAATAGATGAATAGCCTTTATGGGCCCTGATTTTAAGAAACATAATCATAACTAATTTGTCGAATATTAGGATAATGTAACATTTATCTAGCGTATTTACTTTAGGTTGACTACGTAAGAAGATACGCAGAAAAAGGTTGGAAGGGTGAATTCGACAGAAATTTGGCTAACAGATTATCACATCAGCATACATCAAGTCTTTATCGTTATGACAGTAATTAAAAACATAAATCATTTGTCATCTTAAAACACACTATTGATTCAAAAGAGATGTTACTAAGATGATACTTCAAAATGTGGATCGCAATCTAGTGTGACCACCCTTTACTTTTCTCTCATGCATCTTTTTATGACAGTTGCGCTATGGAAATTCTTTGTTTATGGTTTTGCATAGATTAATATGTAATCACTAATATTTTTCATGTTTTTCTTTTAAAACATTTCGAAAGAATATGGCTAGATTTGTTTTATGTGAAATCGCATGTATCATTGTTTTGTCATGAGTGATATTTATATAATTTCTCCCCTTACCACCTAAAACTGAAAATTTGTAAAACAGTGTTAAAACATTAATTACCCCTTTATTTAATAAAAAAAATAAAAGTTTAAAAAAAATAGTTACTAATAGTCATTTTATATTTTTACATTAATAATTTTATTATTGTTAGGATTAATATTCTCAGTAAAAAATCTTACGTATGTTTTTTCTATAAAATCGTTTTTCATTTAATTTCATAAAATTAAAGATGTCAGCTATTTTATTAATATTCTGTATAATATTTATTATGTTTTTTTGCCCGGTTGTTTGATCATTTGTAAAAGATATAAATCGAATGTACAGAGTGACGCCATATAAGTTGGAACAAAGGGAGTGTGCTGTGATTTTTTCAGTATTGCCAAATTAAAATATTTCCAGTATTTCATAGAAAATTCAGAAAGAGAATACAATACAGGTAACCCCCCCCCATTGATCGCGGGGGATACGTTCTGGACATGGCTGTGATTAGTGAAATTTCACAATCAATGGGGGATTTTTCACGGAACTCTATCGGATATTTTTCAGCTGATTCTATGTCTGCACTGGCCGATTTGCCAATCATTTTAAGGCAATGTAAGTTTGATCATTACTTAAACCGATCAAACCCACCATTGCTTGCTTTAAAATCAATTTCTCCTCGCTTTTTTTTCAATTGATCGCTCTGTAGACTCGGGCAATTTGGAATCCCTACCCGCACTGCAATTTTACCACCAATTTATATCATTTTGATTATTTTTAGTTTCTTTTCTAATGTCACTACATTGCAAAAAAGATAGTATTATAATAAATTATAACATTACCTGTATAGTATTTTTAACATTATTTATTATTTTAACCTTGTTTTTACAATTATTTATTGATTTATGTCAATAAATAGAGCACATGGTGTCAATCTATTCTATTCTATCTATTTTATGACAAGTTGAATGCAAGCAATTGAAAAAAAAACATAAAAAAAGCTTTATTCAGTTGTTTATTTAATATCTTATTATTTTAAGAAATAATTTTCAGGTTTACTGATTTTTGTAGAAGATCAATTTTCTAGACCAAATGTTCAAATACATCTGTAGAATCAATAAAAAAAAAGATTCTTTTAAATAATTACACTGATCTTAAATTGTAATAATAAAACTACATACGTATTATTATAATTTAAATGCAGTTCCACCATGAAATGTCAGTACAAAAACTCGATCTTAAATTACAACAACACTATCCATCATAGCAGCAACTCGTGCATCCACTTTTCAAATGGAATGAATGATGCCTTTATTGTCCTTTCCTGTTCACAAAAAGCTTCTACTTTGAGAAAACTCTCTGTAATAGTTAGTTGCTCTGTATTACTTCAGGCTTTGTTAGTCTCAAATCATGTCATTATTCTATGTCAAATTTAGTTCAAGTTTATGCCACCGCCAGCTTATATGTGTGACTTTGTAATGCACAGTAACTATTTTTAAAATGGAATATTTTCCATGGAAAAGGAAAAACTCAAGTACTACGAATTATCAAGCAACCCGGCCTAGGAATAAACTTAAATTTTAGTTGTAAACAGAATAGTTTGTATTTTTGTTTCATTTCTATTAAAAGTTTGTTTATATTAATGATATCGTAAAATACTATGTTTTAAGTCATTAACATATTATAAGGCTAGATGTGGAACTATGTAATACGTATATAAGTGATTATAAAATTGAATATGGTTATCAATTTAAGGAATTTCGGTTTCAAAGTACTCATTTATTAAATATTTATCATATTTAATCAAATTTATCATTATCATTCTCTTGTCCGCACCTAATGGTGTAAAGGGCACTGCATCGGTACTCTGCAGCATATCTTTATCATCTTTGTTACGTGGAAAATAGGGTGATCAGTCTAACGCTTTAGACGCCAGTCTAGGAAGAATGAAATATTGCACTGTAGAACCACCTTTAAAAACCGATATTTCATGTTTACCCTGCTGAGAATCGAACCTAGGACCTCGAGAATAGCGGGCGAACGCCCACCACTAGACGAGGAACTTATTTCTGCTCGTTTTCCTTTTTCAGAATTTTTACCCGAGAGTAGCCATCGAGTCAAAAACACTCATCCAGGGTTCATCTTCTAATTCACACACAGAACTGTATTATTCATCCGTCTGGACACAGGCTTATTATTATACTTATTTAGTTATGTGTATTTATATCAAGCAATACAATATTTTATTGCATTATTTAATAAGGTATAAACTCTCTGGTTTAGTTAAATTTTTGTTTTTGACCCTTAAGCGATTTTGTCTAAGCATCTTCAATAATATGGTGACCCCCATGGTGTAATGGCTAAGATGCCTCACGTTTGGAGGGTTCCAGGTTCGATTCCCGGTGGGATAAAAAAAAAAAAAAAGTGAATTTTCTCAAGCCTACGCAAACTACAATAATGCCCCCAGATGGCGAAACAAATGTTTGTCATAACACATTAAATAAAATATATAAGTAAACCCTGTTTTATTTCATTTAAATAATTTATTATGAGTACCTATTCTAAAATAATTACCAGCTTAATTAATATTATTACCCATTAAATTTACTGCTTTATTTTAATAAATTAACATTTTGAACATGTTTTTCATTGGAAATTTGTTTTACATTATTTGAAATAACAAATCCAATTTTATTTGTCTAAAATTCCTTAAAATATCTATGGTTTTGCATCTCGCCAATTAGTTTTAAGCAAATTCTTATGTTCTTATTCTGTGAAGCCATTTGAATGATCAACTTCAGTTATTTATTTGAAGCTCTGCCCAATATGGAATGATTCTTGTATTTATTCATAATTTTTTTATTTTTAATAATTATCATTTTTCTTTTTCATTGAGTACAGATGCAGCAATTAATTAATAAAAATGTATACTCTTAAAAAATAAACTATTTGAATTGTGCTACCCTGGCTAGAGTACTTCAACTTGATTCCCATTTTCCAATAGTGAGTTATTTACAACTCATTGAAAATGGGCCCAAAATCGAAATATTTTGGTTAAAATGAAAATTTCTTAAAAAAAAAAAAACATGCATACACTCCTTAATTGTTGTTTTGGCCGCTACTAATGTAAAATACCATTTATTTTCATTGATTTATATAAAAAATGACGAGTAATTCTGCATGTTTACTTACACACTACATTAACATTTTCTGAGATTGAAAGTATTATTATTACAAACTTACTTCTACTACTACCATCACGCCATTTCTCGTAGGGGTAGGCAGAGAGAATGGACCGCCACACATGTCTATCCTGGCATATATTCCTAGCTTCTTCCACATTCATACATCTTGTCATACATGTCCTTCGGTTCTGTCTGCTTTTGACATGACCAGATTTAAGATTTTAGTTTATCTGATCATGCCACGTCTTCCTTGGTCGTCCTTGTCTCACGTTGCCGTTCATTTTTGCCATATATACTTGTTTTACCATTCTTTCTTCGTCCATTCGTTCTACATGACCAAACCATCTCAGAGACCCTTTTTTAATCTTATCAATTATACTTGACTCAGATTTACACTCTCACCTGATTTCATCATTAGTAACCCTGTCGTACATTGATTTCCCACACATTTGTTGAAGAGATCGCATTTCAACAGCGTTCATTCGGCTTTCATACTTTGTCTGCCAGTTCCATGTTTTACTTCCATACAATAGGACTAAAACTCCGTTGTGCACTTCTAGTTTAGCTTCGATTGACATATTTTTATTAGCAATTACTGTTCTTAATGTGCCGTTCATTTTTTTACCCGCATTCGCTCTCCTTTCAACATCTTTTTCTACTTTTCCACCTCTTGAAAACATGCTTCCCATATACACAAATTCTTCTACTCGTTTAAGACATTTATTTATTTGTTGCATCTTCAAGCTCGTTAGTATGAATATTTTTGTTTGTGTACAATATTTGATCTGAAACAAGTGATATCTTGAATTTCAGCTTTATTTGAAAGGGAAATGGGATCTACTATTTTACTAATAATTGTTTCAGTAATCAATTTTCCTGCCATAATAATGTTTACTATGGCGCGATATGTGCTTATTTTTCAACAGGTTTTCAAATCTACTACTGAATGTGAGTAAAATTGTAGTAATATTTGAAATTTATTTTTATCTATTTTTAATTTATGATACCTTGAAATTTTTGAAAATTTGAAATTATTATGGAAAATAATCAAGGAAGTTTTTTTTTTAAAACAAACAACAAAACAAACCATTAAAAAATCTGTGATCAAGGATTGAAAAGGTCTATTTATTTAATCCTATTTTCTCAATTTAGTACCCCATTTCCACTGTTTTGTTTAAAATGTACTGTGTGATTTTCTTAATTCAAAATACATACATCATTAATTCAATATTGTGTTTTTTTTCAAAAAATCTAACCTAACCTTAAGTAATGTTAGTAATTATTATTATATAACTACTTGCCGATTTTTTTAGACTACCGGTTTCGAGACGTGCCCGTCTTTTTGTCAGGACACTCACTACACCAACATTCAAATACTAAAATACACCTCCACCTTCACAATCACTGTAGTATATATATATATAGTATTTCCAAAAATACATAAATCACATACAGATTTATAGAGATGCAAACACCACCATGTCTAAACATGCATTAATCAAAAAAACATTTAATCTTATATTGAAGAATTGGTAGGGAGTTGAGAGGGTGAGGGGGTAGAGGTGGTGTATTTTAGTATTTGCATGTTAATGTTGCAACTGTCCTGACGAAGAGACGGGTACGTTTCGAAACCGGTAGACTAAAAAGTCGGTAAGAGGTTGTATACTAATTATTACTTACATTAGTTAAAATGTCTGACCACTAAGTTAATGCTTTAAACATAAATAATAACCTAACCTTATTTATTGAATTGGTATTCTTTTCCTTTTTGCAGATTTTGATGTTTAAAAATGACAAAATTGGTTCTATGCTGCAATTAGGCACATTTGTCTATTTTTTTTAAATAGAAAAATGGTTAAGTGTTCCAAAGGTCACGTTAAAAAAATAAATGCATTATTTATGTGGGGTGTTAATGTTGGCCGACACATGGCTGTTTACATTTTTACAAAAAAACATTTGTCGCAAACCTTTTAGAAATAAAACAATTTTGTTACAAAATGTTTCTTATACCCAACTCGGCTTTATACGAAATATAAAAAAAACAATGGTCCTGCTTCATTATCGAGTGTTAAAATGAGATGTCAGTTTTTTTCAAATGAAGAAAAGAGGACACGACAACAAAAAATTAGAACATAATAGTCAATAATTCATAGCATTTTCATCATACACTGCGCAAATATCGCAAGCAGCTTTATTCCCTGATTGAATGTGAACAGAAAGGGGTGTTGAGAATGCTCACGTTCATCTACCTGACATTCCAGTTTGGGGGCTTGTAATCAAATAAAATAATATAATATTTTCTTTCCAATGACGCATAACCTCTGTTGCTCATTTTTAAATTTGCAAAAAAAA